>NC_140833.1:2052500-2142500 GCF_050613455.1 Vespa mandarinia | reverse complement strand
TACACACAGATATACATATATATATATATCACATAAATTCCTTCTTCTTCTTCTTCTTTTCTTCGTCGACCGGTAAAATAATACGCTTTCCTCTTTTTACGCTTAAAATCGAAAGATTAGAAGGGAGGAAAGAAGAAGGAAAATAGAAAAGAAAGGAAGAAAAAGAGAGATAGATAGATAAATAGATAAATAGAGATACATAGAGAGAGAGAGAGAGAAAGAGAGATACATTATTAACTACCTATGTAAGTATGTATATCGAGAAATAATATGTGAAAAAGAAACAAAACGATAAAAAAAGAAAAAATAAAATAATAATAAACAAGAAAAAAAATAAAAGAAAATGGGTAAAGTTACCTCGCACACAAGCATCCATCATCATTTGAAATTTGGCTTCTCTCGCTCTAATTCGATGATATTATTATTATTATTATTATTATTATTATTATTATTATTATTATTATTATTATTATTATTATTATTTTTATTATTATTATTATTATTATTATAGAAAACTAAAATATAAAAGGGATTAAAATGATTCAAACGTTTTAAGAGATTAGGAATTTGAAAGAAAAAGGAAAAGTAAAAAAAAAAAAAAGGAAAGGAGAAAATTAAAGATTTAAATACAAAACCGCAGCCTCCCTTCCACCATCATCACCATCACCATTACCAACACCATCACCGTCGTCACCACCACCACCACCACCATCATCATATCGAAGCCATATAATTTTTAGAAGTAATAAACGAGATATATTATTGATTACGATTAAACGAAGCGACTCATCTTTCTCCAATTTATTTCATTGCTTCTCCTGCAATAACCAGAGCCCCTCTTCTCTGCCCAACCCCCGACACCCTCTGCTACTGGCAAGGTAAATTTAAAATTTTTTTTCTTTCTTTCTTTCTTTCTATCTTTCTTTATTCGTACATATCTTTCTCTTTCTTTAGATTATGCAGTGTCTTTTTCGCGTAAATTCGAAAGGAAAGGATAATAAAGAGTATCATAAACGCAGTTAGATATAAAAACACCAATCACTTATTTTCTTTTCTACTTCTTCGATAATACAATTTTTTTCTTTTTTCACCCCTTCTCCCCAACCCCATCTCCTTTAAATTTCCCGCCAAGCGAAGAATCCCGATCATTCGTCGTTCCTCCATATTCTTTTTATCTTTACATTTACACGACGGGCGAGAGAGAAAGAGAGAGAAAAAAGTGAGGTTATAGGGGGTTAAGGGAAAGGAACAGGGGACACATTCCCGTTCGTCTCGTTTAATATGATTAATTGATGATTTTGCCGTTGTGCATCAGTAAAGAAAAAATATCTTCCCCTTGTCCTTACCTCACCTTGTCCTTTCCACTACCTAACCTCATCCCGTCTCGTCCCTTCGTCCAACGCGGAAATCTAATTTACATTTTGATAGAACGATTGCACTTGCCTCGGCACATTGGCGAGGTCCTTTTCTCTCATTGGATGGTAAGACAACTTACCTGACGGCTTCTCCTCTATCGGTATTATCACGGAAGCACACTGACAAACGGATCAACCCGTGGCTAGTGTATACCTACTTATATTTATACTCAACTACCAGAAAAGAAAGAGCGGCAGTATATGATATGGTCGATGCTAATTTAATCTGTCAATCAAATATTTTATAACTTGAAAGCATATTTGTATTTACATCCTATGTATTTACGTATGCGTATATATTACGTATACATATATATATATATATATATGTATATATTTATTCGGAATCTTTCAAGATATACTCGTATTTTACTTTTCATTTCGAACCTGATTTATATATTAATGTGTAATGTATGTCCGAAAATGATATCGAACGTTCTTACGAATAATTTCATATCGATTAACGTTAACCAATAATATCCTTATTTCAACGATTAATCGATATTATTGTTTTTCGTAAAAACAACGAAACGTTCAAAGCTATTCGATTAAATTACAATCGATTAAATCATAAAAAGAAAAAGAAAAGGAAAGAAAAGAAATAAAAGAAAAATTTTCCTCTTGAAATGTGAATTAAGGAAAACATAACCTAAGACGATTCAATTGACATATGAATACGTTTACATTTATGGGATAATGATTACGTTAGTGTTTTATTTTAAACGATACTGATTATATATATATATATATATATATATATATATATATATATATGTATGTGGGGGTGTATATGTGTAAAAGATATAATTTGTAAGAAAGTGCCTAAAGATGGTATTGAGTTTTATTTGTTATCAACCGAGTTAGTTACCTTACTCTTTTAGTTATGTAGAAATCTTTTTTAACGACGCTCGATAAAACAATTGTAATTGAAGTGTACAGTTCCTGTTATGCTCTGATAAAGTTTAATCGCTTAATAATTCGATCAAGCACAACGTTCCTATAACGTTAGAATCATTATCTAAACGATTTAACATAGCTAACTGATAACAAAAGTCACAATACATCGTTATATATTTATTATTCGTAGCGCTAGTATCGCAATAAAATACGTTTAATATCTTATTGACAATACGTAAAACAATTGTGTTCAAAAATTGTTTATTTGATATAGGTCCAATGGTATAAATAATTATAGAAATAATTTTGAAATAATTTCATTGAAGAGTACTTAATAATTATGGCAAGATATTCGAGTGATTCAGATTCAGATTATAGCAGCAGATACAGAAGAAAACATAGCAGGAAATCTAGGTTAGTTGATATACATTATATAAAATAATATATCCAATGTATAAAAGATAAAGTTTGATTAATATAAATGTTAAATTATTTTCATGAATTGTATTCCTTAGATCCACCAGTTCGGATACTAGTGAATCTTCACCGTATCGTAAGAGATCATCTAAACATTCAAAATCAAAAAGACGACATCGTTCACACTCCAGAAGCAGAGGTAGAGATAGAAATTCGAAAAACTACAAAGGAGGCAGAAGCAATTCTGGTGATAGAGAAAAACGTCGTTATCGTTCTCGTACACGTAGATCGCATTCTTCTGATCGTAGCAAAAGGAAAATGAGATCTACTTCTAGAGACAAATCTAGAAGTCGTTCTAGCAGTTCGCAGTCTACCATTAAACCTATACTTGAGAAATCTAATAATCCCATAACTAAAGGTATAATTTTGTTTTCGTTGAAAGGACAGGATTTACGATCTCATATCAATATTGAATGATGAAATCATTTGAAAAAATCCTGTTAAGATCAAACATATTTTATATACATTTATCTTCTTTACAAATCTCTCTTTAGATGACTTTTTAATTGAACCACGTATCAAGGAAAGTGTATTAGAAGAAATAAATTCAGAAGGATTTACTCCTAAACAATTTACTTCGTCTTCTCATACGAAAGAAAGTAAATTTAAAAACATTGTCATTGATATTAGTGCTGATACTATTCAGATTCCTACGGTAGCTGATATAAGCACCGTACCAGAAAGTATATTCCATCCTTCGGTAAGAAAACATTTTTTGTTTTTTTTTCTTTTTTTTTTTTCTATATTCTATTGAAATAAATAATATAACAACAAATTATTTTATTATAACATTACTTTCAGATTATGCTCGATCAAGACGCTCGTTTTGATAAATGGGTTAAGAAACTTTATACGCTTAGGCAAAAAGCAATAGTTGATATGACACACGGTAATTCTACTTGACGTTTAGTTGATTTAGATATATGATACTTTACATTTTGTAAATAAATGAATATGTCATTCATTATATTAAAATATTCCTATTAACTACATTGTTTGTATTTTGTACTATGGATTTTTGTTTTTTGTTAAAATTCTCTCTTCCAATTATAAAATTCTCTTCTCTTCAAATGTAATTTATAATTCTTGCCATGTAATGGACAATGTAATATAAATTACATTTAACTTTATATGTATATGTTTTATTTTTGTATGATCTTACAATATATCTTGCATACAATTTTACAAATTTTATATATATATATTTATAATTGAAACAGAATATATCTATTAATACTAATAATAATAATAATAATAATAATAATAATAATAATAATAATAATAATAATAGATAACATAACAGTATAAAATAGAAGAAACTTTGTGTGTAAAATATAAAAATCAAATTCTAGAGAAATTTTCAAAAATTAAATATATTAGTAAATACGTATTTCCTAATTATGAAAAATTTGAAACAATTATAATTACCACGTAAGTAGCCTTTTATAGAAGAAAAGAAAAAAAAAAAGATAAAAAAAAATAAAAATAAAAAGTATAGTGCAAATATATAATCTCATATTTCCACTTAACTCTACAAATGATTACTATGTAATATACACTATCTTACTACGCATGCAGTAAGATACACAATATACCTTCTCGTGAAGTAAATTTCTAAATACTAAAATCCCTCTCTATCTCTCTCACTTTCTCTCTCTTTTTGTCTTTCTATTATATTCAGCAGAAGAATGATAAATTATTATTTAGAGCTAACATTAGAGCTCATATCAAAGCCATTTTCTTACTTTTAAAAATGATCATCATTCATTTCTAAATACTCTGTACTATGTATAGAAAGAATATTTTTCCTTAATTTTATATATATATATATATATATATAGCCAAACAGTTTTAGATATTTAACTTAAATATTAAAGGTACACACGTGTTCCTAATATATATACCAGAATATTAAATGCATGGAATGCAATACATTCATTTTTCTACACATTTTTATTTGTCTTTTTTTCTTTTTCCTTTTTTTTTTCTTTTTCTTTTTAAATATAAGTTTTCTGCTAATAATTTGAAATATATAATGAACTTTGGAGATTAAAATTGATCTAACAAAGATTTAGTATTGTTTAAAAATAGTCCTACTAAAATTACAAATGATTAGAAATATATTGCGTTATTAGAGTATATATAACACGCTAAAAAAAAAGCGTATGATATATATATATATATATATATATATATATATATATATATATATATATATCATGGATATACATTGAATATCTTAATTGAAACAGAATAAAGAGTAAATATCTTTTATATTTGATACAAAAGTTATTTAAATGACTTTCTCAATTTCGACTCATAGTTATTTTATTTATCTTGCAAATTTAGCAATTCCAATTGAGAAAAAGTTATTCCTTCTATTCAACCTTAAAATCTGATATGTATCTATTTAAAGTAAGAGCAAGCTTTGTTTGTTAACATATGAAAAGATATTATATAACCATTGCAATATATAATTTCTTTAAGACGAAGAAAATATATAAGATAATGTAATATATATATATGTATACATATTATAATATATATATATTTTATAAAATATATATATATTAAAATATATATATATTTTATTTGATATTACGGAAAAGAGGTATAAGGTAATTACTATCTGTTTAAAACAATTTTTCCATGTGATGATAATAATAATGTTTTAATTTAAATATAATAGACACATCCTTTTTACAAGATTTAATTAAAAACATAATCACATTGTTTAACAAATGTGATAAATATTTATCATCAACAAACTTCAATTGAAATCAATTATATCTGTTCGATATATCCTATATAAGCTTATAAAAAGAATGTAGCCTATTAATTTTTTTTCGAATTCTATTGCACATCTAAGATTAACCAGTAACTGCATGACGTTTAATTATCCACATTAGATATCAATGCGAATATAAATGATGACTGCTATCCGGGATTAAGAAGATAAATGTTGTGGAAAGACATAATGGTGTTGAAAAGTAGACTTATATCTGAAAAATATAAAATTGACAATTTAATCTTGAAATGTTAAAATTAATGAAAAACAAATTATAACAAAGCATTATATAAATAATAAAAGTTATATTGATAAAAGAAATTGGTATAGTCACCTATGTTTTCCGGGTATTACATAACTTTTTTTTTTATTTTTTTTTTTTATTTTTTTACACCAATCTACTGAGTCTTAATTGCCTAAAAAATGTAAATTCCTTTGTGTGTTTACTTATGGAATTCACTCAGATTCAAAATATCAACTTCTACAATATCTTTGCCAGCGAATTGTGCAAAAATACCGCTTGATGCTTCCCTTTTAACAACTAAAATTTGTTTATATTTATTTATTAATCATATAGATATATAAAATTATGATCAAATAAAGAATTAAAAGAGAGGATAAATCAATATTGATTCTCACCAGTAGGATTCACTTTTTTTAACATATATGTTGGCAAATTTTGGCATTCACGTGCAATGTATGTTCCCACAGTGGACATATCGGTAATAGGTGGAGTAACAACTTTCATAGTTTCACGTACAATATCTGTATCGACTTCATAATAACCTAATATATACAGTATAATACATATTAAAAAAAAAAATATATATATATATATTCTAATCTCACAATATTATTATTATTATTATTATTATTATTATTATTATTATTATTATTATTATTATTATATAATGTTTTATTACCATTAAACATTTTTCTAAGAAGATCGTACAAATTGTGCGGTGGTAAAACTCTTTGACGATTCAATGGCATAACAAAACAGCAACGACCATCGATATCTATAATTCCAGTTTTATTCTGAAAAATAATATTATATGATAGAAAAATATGATTATTATTATTATTATTATTCTTTTTTAAAGGGGAAAAAAAAAAGAAATTCTTTCTAACTTACAATATTAAAATCGTGTATAAAACGTCCTTGACGACCACCACGAAAATCTGGCACATCAATCTTTTCATAATGTTCATTTTCAAGATCAATTTCAAATCGTTCTTTAAGAAAACTCTTAATATTATTGTCTACATTTCTTTCAAGATCCATTGCTTCTTGTTCGGTGGCTTTAGTTAAACTCTTGAATAAATTTGAGTCGGCTATGATTGCCTGATGCATAGTATCACCACCATATGGTGCTTTATCATATGGAATGCTATACCATCCAGTACGGAATCTATGTATTTGTGCTCTGGCATATTGTATATATATGTAAAGACCCCCTATTACACCAATTATTAATATCATCAATGCAATAAGGAACAAGGAGAACGTAGCGGTCACGTGAATTCTATGAATGTTTCTGCGTGCAACAAAATAATGTCTACCCACATCTGGTTTTTGGACTTGAGCCTCAGGATCAGTTTTTGAAGAATCCTATATGATATAAAGAAAATACAATTTTTTTTCCTTTCTTTTTTTTTTGCATAATAAATAAAATATTATCTAACAAAATTTGTTATCATTTGTCTGCCATACAAATTTCATACATGTCAAACCACATTTTATATGTGTGAGTGTGTATTTGTGTGTGTAGTTATACATATATATATACATAAATATATATATATATATATATATATGATATATATATATAAAACTTCCTTTATGATAAAAATTATCACTGTAATATTGATATATATCACATGACATATACATCATATACACATACATACATACATACATACATACATACATACATACATACATATACCTATTGAATATGAAAATATATTTGATGGAAGTAATTATATAAAATTTTTTTAAGATAATTCCATAATAAACAAAAGATTAGGCCTATTATTAATAAAAATAAAATGAAGTAAAAAAGAAAAAAAAAGAAAAAGAAAAAAGAGGTTAATTATAATAAAATACAGACATACGAACGATACCGCTATCAAATGTCAAGATAAACGTGCTAACCGCAGTAGTTTCTTCTACAAACAATGGCTGCTCCATTTTCTCCGACGCCTTCTTCTCACTGATTGCTTTCGTGATGATAGTCATTTTTCTGTCCCTTTTATTCTCTCTTTGCCTTCGTAAATTATTACGATAAAATATTTGATCGAGTTTACGTCGTCATGTGCCAAACGAAACGATCAATGTCAGTGCAAAATATTGCACTAATTTTTCCTCAAAATAATGATTATAACAGTCGTACACGTACAAGGAGAAGAGCCAAATGATGTCCTCGAACTAACACCAAACTGCGCACATGCAAACATCGAAATCCTCTTCTCGAGATTGATCGGTGACAGCAGCGCCACTACTCGATTAATCGTAAACGCGCGCATGCGTCAAATAAATGCCGCGTTATTTAACATCAGTTAAAAGAATTGTCGATATTATTTCTTTTTTTTTTTTTTGTAATTAAATCCGCATGAGATCAATCAAATTTATACTTTACGAAGCAATTGTACTTATATATACTTTACATCCAAAAAAATAATTTTATTTTATTTTCTTTCTATGGCAATTAAATTTGTTTAAAAATAATTCCGAAATCTCTGCATTTGCTTTATACAATACACTAGCGACTTCATTTTTTCAAGTACTAAATATATCAATTTGAGAGATTTATCGACGATACACAGTCGATACATTATCCGTCGATATATTTTTTAACTTTTTTAACTTGCTTTATTCTGCCATCTTGTGTAACCCAATAGAATTGATTGTTATAACTGTTTTTTATCTCCCTATTCAAAATTCTTGAGAATAGGTATAATCGATTTTGAAGTGATAAGGCAGTGGTCTTTTGTGCGTATCTTTCATTAATTGTACGTTCTCTTTTATAAAGATATTCTTATTTTGAAAAGAAAACATGGAATCTGCTTTTGTACATCTTGAAGAAAGCGTAAGATTTATCATTAAATTAACATTTCTCTCGACAAAATCTTAAATTTATAACAATTCTTAATATAAATGATAAATAATATTAATTATTGTTCATAACCGTAGGTTCAAAAGGCTGATGGAAAATTAGATATGATTGCTTGGCAAATAGATGCCTTTGAGAAAGAATTTGAAGATCCAGATAGCGAGGTATTATATTTTAATGCATAAAAGAACAATATAAAACTTTAAAACATATTCACTTTCTATTACAATTTATTATTAAAATTTTTTTACTTTTAACAGATATCAGTAGTTCGTTTGTTACGTTCTGTCCATCAAGTTACAAAAGATTATCAAAATCTTCGTCAAGAAATTTTAGAGGTTCAACAGTTACAAAAACAACTTTCTGATTCTCTCAAGGCTCAGCTATCTCAAGTACATGGTAATTTCAATTTACTTCGTAACAAAATTGTGGGACAGAAGACATCTCAATTAAAGTAAGATAAATAATTTTGAAATGATTATTGTTTTCTTATTATTTCTTATTATTTAGAAATAATTTGCAAATGATTTTATCACAATTATATTATATGTTCTATATTTTCTTAAGTATATCTCTTAAGTATATTTATTTGAAATAAGTTTTCTATCTAAAAATTTAAATTTACTTAAACAAACATTATATTTATTCTTATTAATTTTTATTTCCTTCAAAGCTCATATTCTGTATTCTATAAATTTGAACAAGAATATGATTAATATCTTTTAGAATAAATGCTATTTGTTCAGATTTTTCAGCATTATAATATATATAAAGTCTCATCGATGAGTAGTAATCATTCCTTTAAAAAATTTATATAACTGAAAAGAATAAAAGTGATATAAAATATTTTTATTTTAATTAAAAACAAATCTTACACTTCCTTATTTTTCAATTTTTCTTTCAATTATATTTTCTTTCCAATGATCTTATATTTATTGTAATCTAATTTTTCTATCCCTTAATTTTACTATATCACTTTTATTCTTAACATTTCACATAAGATCATTAAAACTTGAACGATTAGAATATATAAATTTATTAATCTGACAAGTCTCTTATCTGATAACTATCTTCAAAACACTACTTAAATCTCGATAATTGGTTTATGAATAAGATGGGATCAAGTGTTTTATTGACAAATAAATGATGTAATACGTGCCATAAATTTATGGCATTGGGGCCAATCTAATATGCTCGTACATTCAAGTTTGGAAGGTCTTTAATAAAATATTAATAGTAATTCAATTATTTTGATGTATTAATATGTTTTAGAAACTATCAATAATATATCATAGTCAATATATTGTTACATTATTACATTCAATAATGATATAAAAAAGACAAAAAAAAAATTAACTTTCTATCTATACCACCAAGAACGCACACACATGTATGTTAATTTCTCTATTTCAACAATCTTTAAGAACTGCACTGATTAAATATTCACTTTGATAACACCATTCAATACTATCTTTGTCTAGAGATATTATTAAACTATAAATTTTAACATATTTTTTTTCTATAATATTTTCATTTCCTAAAATATGTGCATTGAATGTCTTTGAAACAACAGGATAAGTACAACTTGCAAGGAAAAAAAAAAAAAAAAAAAAAAAGAAAAGAAAAAGAAAAAAAAAAGGAGAGTTTTGTACTAAATTGGGAAAGAAATATATTGCCTTACCAACATAGTTGCGCATTTACCCGAGTACGTGTACTATGTTATATAATGTGAAATCTGTATTATTATATATACTATATTTATTATATAAACTATATACGCATGTTATTTATTGATATAATCAATACAATAATAGTATTTTTTAGTACTCTATCATTAGATTATATATTATCCAAACGAAAATATTTTCAATGGTATTAACTTATTCCATAAAATTAGTAATGCTATTGAGTAAAATGTTATTTTATTTAAGATAATTATTATTATTATTATTATCATTATTATTATCATTATTACTATTATTATTTTTAGTATTAGTATTAGTATTGCAAAATATTTTTTTTAAATCAGAAACTGGATTTAATAACTTCCATCAAATAATATCATTTCTGATTACATTAACTAAGCGACAAGAATGTCTTAATAAAGCTACTTTAAAACTCCTATAAGTCAATATTAATATCAATATTAATTAATTTGGAATAAGAAATAATCCAATCATCTCAAATCTTTAAAATTGTTTTACATCAGAATTAGGAATAAAAGTGCTTGTTGTTAGTTCAAGTAGAATAAAAATAATAAAATCAATTTTTCTATTAATATTATCAAATAAGAAATATATTGAAATTAATGATCGTAGTATAATTTAACAATTTTTCATTTGGATATATATATATATATATATATATATATTATAATTTATTAGATATTAATGTAATTTATACAGATAATTTAAAGTTACATGCATTTATAATTCAGTTTTAATTATACTTTGGAAATATATTTATTTATTATAAATATATTTATTGTGCGATTCATTGATCATTTAACGATTCATGAATATTTATTTAATCATTCGATATGCAATAAAAAATAGATAAACAAATTAAATGAATGTTGATATGCATGTAATTTTATTTAACATATATGTATATATATATATATATATATACATACATACTTTAATTTTTGTTAGTATATATATATATATATGTGTGTGTGTGTGTGTGTGTGTGTGTGTGTGTGTATGTTAAAAATATTATAATATATAAATTAAGAGAAAAATGGTCTGGAACACATTTATAACGTGCCAAAACTTTGGTCAATTAGTAATCTAATTTTTTCTTTACGAAGAATAGGTGCGTTAATATTATCTATTCTTTCGCATAGATAGGCTATAGAACATATCATATTTAATAGTTAATCTATATATTTAAACATTGTAAGTATATTAACATATTAGCATCTTAAAACAAACCTATCAATTTTTACTTTATTGAAGGACCGTGTCTTATTATCTAACTATAATATATTCAACATTATAATATTAATCAAATGATATTCTTCCTTTCATGACCAATAAAATGGTCCGCATGTAATCGAATATATAAATGTAATATAATAATGCTTCCTATGCATCATCTTTCAATAATTATTTATACTCAAACAGCTATTAATATTAATAGAATATTTCACTGCATGTTTCTTATTTATCTATATATAACATGTTATCTGTATAGTGAGATATTCATTAAAAAAGCTTATGCATATAGATTTATTCATTTTAGATAATTAAATACTTTATGATATTATATTAAATAATCAAAGAAAATATTAGATATTTTTACTTTTTTGCTTTCTTTATTATATCGTTTCTATAAAATCAATACTACTTCTTAATTTTGTATAATTCAATAAAAATCACATTTGTAATTGGATATACAAACATTAAGTTTCTCAATATATACGATTATTGTATGTATTATTGTTCACATATTAAGAAACCTCACACAAACATACATAAAAAACCTCAACGCAAACAAGAACTGTATCTTTTTAATTGTTTATTATATATATATATTCATATTATAATAAATTGTTATCTCTGTAGGGAATTGATCCTGTATATTTGATGCTCTAAAATTATCCTAAACATAAATGAATGAAATAAAATAAAAAAAATATTCACATCATATATTATTAAAAATTTATGTAGATAAAGTAAAAGTTTCTTCCTCCCCCCTCCTCTCTCTCTCTCTCTCTCTTGTAAATAGATACAGCAAAAGACCGGTTAGAATGACCATGAATAAAAGTATGACCTTTAAACGCGTTCGAGGTCGCAGACCTTCGTTTAGACTTTTACCATAAAGGAAACTTTAATTTTCTATTAATATAATTAAAACTTTTAATTATATAAAATTCATTCTATCACTTTTAATTGTATAATAATTTTTTTTTTTTTTTTTTTTTTTTTTTTAATTAAATTATAGAAGGGAAAAAGAATGAAAATTAATACAGGCCATGATTATTAAGTTAATCAAATTAATATTCGTTTACAGTTTACAAACTCCTATGTAAATATGATTCTTATTACTATCGCATATAAAGAGCAATCATCATCCGGTTGATTCACTGGGGTATGTCTGAAAATGGACAAGTAAAAAGAGCTGCGATAAAACAGTATGATGCGTTATCCTTTTTTTTTTCTCTTTTTCTTTTTTCTTTTTTTAATCTTACTGAACGCAAACGTCTCTTTTCCATTCGAGTGAAATTATAAAATTTAAGGCTTATGTACGAGTATCATAAGAATATATTATAAATATTCATATAGTGTACATGCACACGAATATATTCTAACTGAGATCATAGTAGTTTCATGGTCATTTGTAAACGGAAGATATGAAAGTTAGATTTAAAATGCACGAATGCATGTAAAATCGATTGAAATAATCTAACGAATAATTTTGATCGTAAATAACCGTTTAAACTCTATTATTTATTTTGATTTATTTATTTATTTTTTGTTTCTTTTTTTGTTTTTTGTTTTTTGTTTTTTATTCTTTTCTTTTCTTTCTTCCCTATTTTAACAATTTTCTCGTTGAATTATCACGAGACGAAACTTGAATGCAAACGGAGAAAGCACGGAAGTAGAGAATTAATAGAACGAGACTAGAATCTATTTATTTATCTAGTTATCATCATGATTTAAATCGATGAATCAAATAGAACGTTCATCCGTTAAAGATACTAAACGAATGCCAATCAGAAAGCGTAAGCGTTTTGGTACATCAATACAAAGAAATTTCCTTTCGTTCCAACAATTTAACACCTTTAACAACAATCATCGTTAACCGATACTTACTTTCCGCATAATTTATTTCACCGTTATAGGGAAAGTATATTAATCGCTTGAAATATATTTTAACAGAATATATTCAGCAAATCTAAATCTATCTCTTTTCAATGCCGTTTTAACGTTAACTATTGAATATCTTTTCAATATTACCTTCTTCCTCAAGACAATAGACAACGTAAACATATTATGAAACTTTTTATTCCTTCACCTTGCATTCAAGATCGTATATATATATATATAAAATATTTTATAATAAAGTGATGTCACGTAATTTGAAATAATTTTAATCATTAATATTAATTAATAAATAAAGGACAATGTTGATACTAAATGTATATATATATATATATATATATATATATATATATATATATGTATAAAATATTTTTTTTTGTTGAAAAAAATTAATTATATATTAATTGTAATTTAAATTATATTTATATAATTAAATTAAATTATAATTAATATTTATACTAATTATTATTGTATATGCAAGATATCTGAAGACAAATGATTAATATTATATTACAATAAAAGATAATTAATAATTAGATTAATTATATATATATATATATATAAAACTAAATATTAATAATCATACCAATATTATTATATAATTGTTACTTTATATATATCCAAAGATGATTGAGACTTACGCTGTAAGAATTAATTTAAAGCAGGAAAAAAGAAAAAAAAAAAAGAAAAGAAAAGAAAGAAGTCAATAATAATTACAGACATAAGACAATGGAATAAATTTCTAAAAATAATTCCATTCGCATGAAACACTTTTTCTTTTCACAAAGAATAACTTTCAATGAAACTGTATCTATATTACTTATTGCGATGGGACTTTCCATGAAGAAAAAAAAAAAAGAAAAAAAAGAAAAACCACAACAACAACAACAACAACAACAAAGGAAAAAAAAGGGAAGATAAAAAAACAATAATAACAGCAACAACAATTTCAAAATCAAACCCTTTGAGTAATCTACCAAACGAGAAAGAATTCATTCCACTTTTTTTTTGGATTGTTCAGAAATCTAAGAGAAAGGTATAAGAAATGGAGGAATAATAAAGAAGGAGGTAGTCGAATCGCGAACATCGAACTCAGTTTTTCGTATCGACATACAACCAAGACACGTATTTGCAAGCATTGATGTCTCTCCCTCTCTATCTCTATCACTATCTCTATCTCTTTCTTTCTCTTTTTCTCCCTCTCTCTTTCTCCTTCTGTTCAACTCGTGGAACATAGTTGGAGCCAGAGTATGCCGTGAATACGAGCGTACGCCTCGTTCTAATGACCTACTCTTAATACAACCAATGTATACGTGTCCGTTGTAGCACGAAAGAGAAGTCCCAAGCTGCATAGTGCTCTTTGCGAGGGACAAAACTTAAGTTCAGTCATCGACCGACCGGTTTCCTGTTTCGAGTACCGTCGGGGGTCTCTTGTCACTGACTCTGATTCACCGTTCGCCGATGCGAGGAGAACAGTGTCGCGAGAAAGCAGGGTCCTCGATTCGATCATACAGACGGTACGTGTACTGTCCTTTTATCTTTTATCTCCCTTAACAGTATCAAAATCGTGATCTAAGATTTTCATTGTGCATGTGTGTGCGTGTGTATATATATATATATATATATATGCATGTACGTGTGTATGTATGTTCTCTTCTTTTTTTCTTTTTCTTTCTTTTTTTTTTTTTCTTTTTTTTATTTTGAATGAAGAATAAACCACGTGTCTGATGTACCATTCATTGATCCAGTGAAAGAGATCTAAACGCGCACACACACATACACACACACACAAAGAGGTATAAATGCACAATATTAAATCAAATAGTATCACTGAAATATATAAATGATCATTGAAAATTTTTCTAGGATTATTTGGAATATTTAGTAGTCTTTGAAATGATTAAATAATATCTTCTTCGTTTTTTTTTTTTTTGAAATGTTCGATATCCTAGAATAGAATGGATATTTATAAATAATACAACGAGTGAATAAAATTCTTGGAATATTTATAGGGATGATTTAATACTTCCTTTCGAATTTTGGACAACTTAGGATGATTAATCGATCTTCGAAAATAGAGAGATTCATAAAATTCTTGGAATAATTTGTTGGAATGATTAATAATCCTTTAAATATTTTTGAACATCCTATAATAGATAAGAATATTATTTATAAATAATGAAATAGTAAATGTAAAATATATATATATATATATATATATATATATATATATACATATATATACCTAAGATAACGTGCTGTTTTATATATATATATTGACCATTCCATTTCGTTTGAAAAAAATGTGAGACACCTAGATAAATATTATTATCATTGCATGGATAAAGAATTCCTAAAATCATAAGAAAAATTTTGATTGGACATAGTAATAAGAAAAAAGGAAATATAATAAATAAATCAGATATGAAGTAAATGTATATAAAAAAAATAATAAAAATTTTTAATAGATAGTATATACTTTATAACAATGGTATTTCGCAATCCAGACACTTTTACTTTTGCTCGTTATTCAGATAAGCTGATATATATATATATATATATATATATATACACACACACACACAGGTATGATACATAAGTATGTATACTGCCCATGAGATAACCGGTCTATAGAATTCTCACTTTATTTTTTTACAACTGGTTCGCTGCATAACATTGAAATATTATAATAAAAAAATTATATAGAAATATATATATATATATATATATATATATATATATATATTTATTCTAATCGATCTTATTAATAAAAATAAAACAAAAAAATTAAATCTTTTTCTTTCTCTTTTCTATTTTCCTCTCTTTTAGAGGCCACCTGTCGCTTAAAAGATGCGCTTTGTGATTTTTGCATCAATTTGTCTTGTGACATTAGTCGTAAGACGAGTATTATCTCATGGAAGACTGATAGAACCACCCTCAAGGGCATCTATGTGGAGATATGGTTTCGACACTCCTCATGATTACAATGATCACGAGTGCTATTGCGGTGGCTTCACTAGACAATGGCAACGAAATAAAGGAAAATGTGGAATTTGCGGAGATCCTTGGGACTCGTCTACCGTATGTCAATTATTTCTTAGATCTTCTATTAAACATTTTTTTTATCAGATAAATTGTTATATGTATGCCATTAACAAAAGTTTCTCTTCTTATAATCCAATTGAAAATACAATGAAATGATTGATTTTTTTTTTTTTTTTTTTTTTTTTTTTTTTTTTTTTTTTTTTTTTTGTAAAATTGGATCAAAAATATACATATTTTTTTTTTATATTATTATCAGCCACGTTTGCACGAAACTGGTGGAAAGTATGGAAATGGGGTGATCGTTCGAAGATATCGAACTGGTTCCGTTATACCGGTACGCGTCGAGTTAACAGCAAATCATTTTGGCTATTTTGAATTTCGCACGTGTCCAATGATCTATCGTGACAAGGAAGTTACACAGGAATGTTTGGATAAGTATTTACTACGTGGAGAAAATCTTACAGCAAGATATTATCCTGGTCCTGGTAATAAAGTCTTCGAAGGATATTATAAATTACCAAAAGGATTGACATGCAAACAATGCGTATTTCAATGGAGATACATAGCTGGAAATAATTGGGGTGATTGTGGAAATGGGACAGGTATTATTTTCATATCTAAAATTAAAAATGAAAAATAATTATGCATGAAACTACAATGATCTTTAAATATACTTTCGATTATCGTTAAAATATATGATAATAATTTTTGCATAAATATTATAAGGATTGATTTTGTAATATCATTGTAGAAAGTAGAATGACAATAAGCGCATAGTTTATCATATCGTGATGAAATTTCTTCGTCATATTACTGTTATTTCGGCAAGGCTCATTAAATTCTTTTCACGTTAAATTGTTACATGATGAGAGATTGCAAGGAAGAATTAAGAAGGAGAATACATGATTAAAATAATGATATAGAGAAAATGTATTGTGCATTAGGTGCCATTGGATGCGGACCGCAAGAGGAATTTCGTGCATGTGCCGATATTGCTATCGGTGACAATGAAACTTTATCGTTACCAGATCTTCCAAAAGTGCCAACAACAGAAAGTACACCTATGGATACATCAACAGAGGAACCAACTTCGATACCAATATCAGCACCCTCATGGTTATTCAGTATTATCATCGCTGGTACGTGTCTTTTGGTGGTGCTGGCTGCTATGGCACTGCTTTACGCGTATTATTACCACGCTGGTAGAGCCAAAAAATGGCTTTTGCAAAGAAGACTTCTGACACCAGAGAATCCACCTGTGGCTCCGCCAAGACACAAGAAATGTCACATCTCTAATGCACAATTGCAAATGTAATAATACATAACAACGATTATTGATTTTGTACGTGTTATTATAAAAGAAATTTCTTTCATAAGATTTTTCTTAAGTATACCCATTGTAATTTTATCTCTTTTAATCGTGTCCCTTTATATAAATTTATATAGATTTCTTTTTTTTTTTTTTTTTTTTTTTTTTTAATAGTTTTTATAAGCATCTGTGCGTACGTATGATCGAACGTGATCATTGCGTGAATTGTTAAAAGAAAATAATTCACAATCTTCTTACGTATTTTCCATTGTGTATATACGCATTATCCATTTATACATTGACGATATTTATTAATTAATTCCATGATATACTTATTATTTTCTGTATACTCTGTTAAATATATATATATATATATATATATATATATATATTTTTTTTTTCTAATAAAATTAGTATATAATATTTAACATATATACTGTATATAAATATTAGATGCTTGCAAGTTTAGTTAATAAGAAGAACATGTGTAGATTGAAGAAAGTTTTTAGTAGCTTTCTTTTGCCACAGTTTTTTTTTTGTCTATAAAAACTCTATTCTTTTCTTTTTGTATATATATATTTTGCTCTATACAATTATACAATATCTATAATTTCTCAGATATAGGGAAGGATACTGCGTGATACGGAACACTGGAATCATTAAAAATACTTTTTTTTATATGATAATACAATAGATTATTTTTTATTTAACAACATATTCCGAAAATCTTGATTACTCTTCGGCTGTGATATTCCATTCTTAGATGAACTTTTATCATTATCATTAGTATTATTAATGCTCGTTATTTTAACATTTCGCGGTACCATGGATAATAATGTTTTTGGTAATCCAAATGTTGTTCTACTTACTGTACTACTACCCAATGATTTTACATAAGATATTTCTTCTCCCTTTTTACGTTCCGGTGGTTGACTAATTGCCACGTTTATTTCTTTATCTCCAATTTTCATACCATCGGTAGCAATAAGAGCCTTAGCAGCATCACTTTCATCTAGATATTCAATGTATGCCAATCCTTTGGAATGTCCATTACGGTAAGTAACTAAACGAACATCTTTTAATTTTCCATGAATATTAAATATCTTTTCAAGATCTTCTTTTGTCGTTGCAACTGGAAGACCTACAATATAATTAAAAAATATTATTATATAAATAAAAAAAAAAAATAATAATAATAAAAATAAAAATAATATTAATATTAATTTTAATCGAATTTCCCCCCCCCCCTTAATGTCAAACTTTTATATAATTATACCTTTAACAAAAAGTTTATTCTTTTCCAAAATACTGTTGTATTTAAATCCTGAACCTCTTGTACTTTTGTTAGGATCACATTTTGAAACAAACATAGGACGTCCATTTATACGTGTTCTATCTAACGTTAATGCTTTCTCAACGGCCTCCTGTAAAAATTTACATTTTTATCATTGTTCGACGAGCACATAAATTATAAATTTTTATATATTTAAAAAAAATCCATTGGCATACTTTATTGCTTAATTGTACATAGCAATAACCTTTGCTACGTCCCTTATAATCTCTAATCATTTTAAACGAAGTTATTGATCCTGCTGGTTTTAAAGCGTTCCTAACTTCGTCCTCGGTTGCCGTATAATCCAAATTACTAATAAATACGGTTAACTTATCACCTATATCACGATTTGTATCAATTGTTTTTTCATTTTCAAATGATTTAAAACCTGGCGGAGGCTGTACATCAAGTCTAATTTGTTCCTTGTCATCCTCCATTTTCTTATCCAAGTCAAGACGACTTTCCCGTAATTTAAATTTATTTCTTTCGTCCATTTTCATTATTTTAAAGGCAGAACTTCCTAAATTCTTCCATTTACCTGCATCTTCAGCTTTTCTCTTGTTTGTTTTTTTGGATTGTGCAAATAATTCATTTTGCAAATTAGCTTGCTGAGCTTTTGATCTTTCTTCTATAACTTTGTCCAATTTTTCTTTTGTTTTCAATTCACAAAATTCCATCTGTTCGAGATTACCTTCGTCACGCTCAAAATCCAACCATGAATTCGCCACGCTTTCTGGCCAATCCTTGACCGAAGTCAATGCTTTTTTATATAACTTTCTCAAATGTTTCGTATCGCCGTAACATCTATATTTAAGATAAAAATTATAAGATACAGATTATATCTCAAATTCGTCTAGATAATTTATCGATATAACAATAAATTACCTTTCTAAAGAAATATATTCCAACCAATAAGATGCAGTTACCGAATGGCCTTGTGAAAATATATCAGTCCAAAGAGATCTAGCCTTTTCCATATTATTCGCTGTTATAGCTTCTGTTCTTGCCCAATATTGTAAAATAATACAATTTGGATCACCGTCCAAACCAAAAATTTTAGCTAAGTGTTCGCAAGCTCTATTAAATGTATTACGAAGAATATCCATTTGTTTATCATCTTCTTCTACATTTTTATCTATTTTTCGGCGCAAATATTCTAAATATTTCATCCATAAATCACGATAATCCTCTGCCGTTGGAAAACCTATAGCTAAAGCATTTTCCAATAACACCTGAACTTGTAGAACAGGTCTTTCCCATTTCTCATACGCTCTAATCCATTTTTGCCAAATTGTTGAACACCATGGAATATTTCTTGATGCTCTTTCATATATTTCACTTAATATCGACTCTATCTTAATATTGTTTTCAAGATAATTAAGATAATCCAACCAAAGTGGTACCTCAAGACTAAGATCTGCAATTGCTCTTTCATATAAAACCGTAACACGTCCTGGATCCCCATTTTGTTTTTCATATAACAAATATGCTTTAAAAGCATCAAACAATTCACTTTCATTTTGTGCAGATACTATTTTTTCTTCATAAGGAAGACGTAGATTTAATTTTGCAAAAGCACGTTCATATCCTCCCAATACAATACTATCATCTATAGTAGCTTGAACACCATCTCCAGCCCTCCAAGCTTCATACTCTTCATGTGTTTTCTCCATATCAAGTAAAGGACATGCTAATTGACGACGGAAAAGATTTCCAATACGTTCCAATTGTTCCTTTCTTTCAGCTTTGTTTGAAGGATCAATCTACTTGAAATAAAATCAAATATATGATAGTAAAATATATTAACACAAAGGAATTTATATTTCTTTAACTTACCAATGCAAATAATACTGCTTCAAATTCTCTAAATGCTTCCCATATTATCGCTCCTTTGATAGTATGCAATCCAACGGATGTTAATGCAATTTCAAAAAGCTGACGAACATTTTTAGTTCCATTCTTTTCATTATCCATATTTCCAATACTGAATTGTAAATATTCCAACCAAATGTCAACAGCTAATAATAAATATAATTTCAATAAATAATTCTTATAAATAATAATTATTATTGAACAAACATAAAAACAATAACATACAGAGATAATCTTTAACAGCTCTTTCGCACAATTTGATAACTTCAGCTTTTTCTTCCGTACTCACAGCTAATTTAATCTCATCGCGTATCCATGATAACCATAATTCTGGACTCAATGGATATTTTGAACTCATATTTTCTCTTGCACCACGTAAACGTTCAAGTTCTCCCATTGTCTCAAATTTTTTTATCAATGCTACATGACTACTGTAATCATAAGGATTTTGTGATAATGAAGTCTCTAAAATTTTGATTTCTGCTTCATCAGCATCTTCGTCGTCTTCGCCTTCATCATCATCATCACCATCACCATCATCATCATCATCATCATCATCATCATCATTATCATCATCATCATCCATATTATCATCATTATTTTCATTATCGTCATCATCATCATTTAAACCATCCCCGTTCTCATCTTTATTATTTATTTCTTCATCCTCTTCATTCTCTTGTTCTTCATCTTCAATTAATTCTATCTCCTCTTTACTTACATTTAATGAGCTCGTACTTGAACACTTTTCTTTGTCTATCTCATTTTTTATATCCATTTCTTCCATTTTGATTTATCACATCCGGATAAAGAAATAATCCCTCTGACGTTCCCCTAAATTTCAATTTTTCTAACTGTAAACTGACAATAATATTTCCTCGTTCGAAGGTTATGTTTGTTTTCTTTTTTATATTCAAAGGTGAAAACCCACTAATCGTAAGTTAGTTGCGCTTGATAACAAAGAGGGCAATAGTATCGACATATTATAAACCATTGTTTATGATATCTGCAATAATATTATGCTTCTTGATATAAACATCTCTATATAAAGCTAAATGTATAAAATATGAAACTATAATAATGTAATAAATGCCTATTTACTTGCTTACCTATATCTCTCACTACAAAAAAAAAAAAAAAAAAAAAAAAAAAAAAAAAAAAATGCGACTTTTAAAAATTGCACTTCTGAGATTTATAAATCATAGTAAATGGTAAATGTTTTGAAAGGAATTCTTGTTGAGTGGTACGTAGATTTATATATATATATATATATATATATATATATATATATATATATATAAATATGTATATATATAAAGAAAAAAACATTTATTTTAATTACAAAAATATAAAAGTATAAATATCTTTGTTTTTTAATATAATATATTTTATTCCTTATAGTCCAAATCATCAGAGATACTAAATTGTTTATTGAGATCTTGCTCTGATATATCAAATTTTCTCTTGCACCAACTTTGAATGGCAAAGATATTATCTGTCCATATATTAGTTACTTCTTTGAACATCTAATCAAAATCATTTAATTATTTTCTCAAAAACTAATACATAGATAGATTTGATATGATATTTTCTTACCTGTGCTCTCTCTGCCATTTTTCCAATTACTTCTGGATCTACGTCGCTAAGTTTAGCAATGTGATTTTTCAATTCATTTTCTTTCTCTCTTAATTGCTGTACTTCTTGTAACAAATTTCGCCTTTCTTCTGTATCTTCTCTACCAGTCTAAGTAATGTATTATTGAATATTGTAATAATTTTAATGGCACTTAATGTATTTTAAATGTAATCATAAAATTTTTATATCACATTTTACCTGCTCTTTGATACATTCTTCCTTTAATTTTTGTAGCTTAAATTCAGCTTCAACTATTCTTTTACTTGCATGTGCTATCCTATTTTCTACAGCAGTTATATTCTCTCTAACATAATATATTTTCTTAAAAATGTTGCAATCAATATATTTAATAAGCCTCATATAAATTTTTCTTACCCAGGAAATGTCCAAAAATATATAGAAGTACCAATTTTATCAGATCTAACTAGACCATCATCTACTAAAGTTTGAAGAACATCTTTTACAGTTTGAGCAACTATACCCTTCTCCTTAGGTGCAATCTTTTCTAATTCTTTTAACGTGAAAAATTCCCTCCTCTCATAAAATATTTGAAGCATTCTAGCTCGTTTTTCATCAAGGGTCAGACCTTTTCTTTTGGACATTCTTTAGACTGTATCAAAATAATTACACTGTATATTTATTAAATATTTTTTTATAACAACGCAATTATGAAATAGTTTCTCCTATACTTAGACACTTAAACAATTCCTTTGATAAAGAAGTTTATAATTTAAGATGTGGACGAAAGACATTTATTTTCATCGATATTTATTGGAAACTTTACAGATCAAAATGAACAACCTCATGGATTAAATATCATTTCCATTAGCTGAAAAAAGGAATATAACTAATATCAAAACCAAAATTTAATTAAAATACTTTCATTATTCAAATATTCATTACAATGGTGGTATAAAAATTTACGAATTAAGGTTACAAACAAATTCTTATATTCTAACTCTCTATAAATAAAGAATATATATATATTTATATATATATATATATATATATATATTATTATCTTCCTGAAATTACATATATTCTTTATCATATGTCAATAATTAAATAAAAATAAATTAATACATAAATTAAACTCGAAAATGTCACTCGATCACTTACCAATGTTTTACAGGTTATGTTTTGAGTCAATTCGGCGGGAATAAAAATAATTTACGTCGTAGCTAAACTACGTAAAAGATTCTTCTTCAACTTTATAAACGTTTATAGATTAAAATACATATAAATTATATATATTGTTCATCTTGTTTAAATAAATGATAATGATAGATATATTATAAATTTATTATGTTTAGTTATTTTCAAAAACGTTTCTTTTACGTTCTAGCCAATCAATGATCATGACTGACATTCAAAATAAACAAATATATCCTTTATCTAATCTTTATATGATCGTATTAACATACAATTCAAAATATGTTTGAAAATTATTTAACACAAATAGGAATCCTTTGTTATATGAGAGAAAAAAAAAGAAAAAAACAGATGTCTTTCATAAAAACGACAAAAAACGTTTAATATGTTTTTATGTCTATTTAATTAAAAAATTATTAACCTTAATAGCTCATCATATCGATATATATATATATATATTTAAAATAAAAATATTAATATTTACGAATCGTAATTACGTCATCGAATAAATATGACCTCTAAATATTTATTATCTAGCAAAAAGTTTTCTAACAGTTCACTTAATCTTATTATTACTACATTGTATTCGTGTACTTCCAATTGCGAAGTTATAATATTAAAATCGAGAAAACATTTCTTCGGTGTGCTTTTAAATCTCTCATTTTTCTGTGTGCACTGTAATATATATAGAAAATATAATACTTCGAAAAATAATGTCCTCGATAAGTAAACATTCGAAATCTGTGTCTAATATGATCGATAAGATTGACTCGAATAAAAAAGACACAAAAAATTTGATCGAAAAACGACATAGTACGTGTTATATGTCCGACGATTTAGATTTCGAGAAGAACATTGAATCAAGTAGTCCTTCTTCGGTTAATGCAGAAAAATCGAGAAATTTGGTAACAAAATTAATCAGTCGTTTTGAAAAGAAAAATGATAAAAGTAATGATCGTACGAAGAATGTAAATAAGGAATTTTTACGAAGATCTTTCATGAGAATCCCTTTACCAAGGGTCACTACGTATTATCACGATACATGTGACAATTCTTCTAATCTACGAGAATCGACGTTGGATGAAAATATTAAAAAATTATCGAATATAAAAAATGTACAATTGAATCAAAATATAAAAACATTCGAGAATGATATTGAAATCGTTAACGATTCGGACATAATTGCCAAATCATCGTCATCAAATTTCCGATTGGTCGACAATGATCCAAAAGAAAAATGGACGACTTCGGATAAACGATGGAGCGAAACTACAAATGATGAAAAAATCAATCAAAAGAAATCTATCAAAGAAGTTTTAAGTTCTTTGATCAGTTGGAAAAAACATAACAATAAAAATAAATCCCGACGTTCCCGATCTTGTGATAAATCAGAGAAGCATCATGAAATATTGCCTTCTATATCAATTATACCAAGAGCACATTCTTTGCAAACTGTTGTTATTAATAATACTAAAGATAAAAATAATACAAATGTAAATATGTATTATTATTAATAAGTAGAAAGATTTTTTGTTGTTTCGTTGTTATCTCGATATGATTGATAATCTTTATTATAATTTTAATATATGTTAACAGATAAATATCAAAAGTTCCTAGGGGAAAAAAAAGAAAAAGAAAAATAATAAAAACAACAATTAACCTAAAAATTTTCGAAAAAAGATAATTAATTTTTAATATCACTTGGAAACTTTTGATTCAACCTGTCTAGAATAATATATTATATATACAAATATATCCAATAATATATATATTAATTATTATATATAATTATTCTTATTACAGCTAAATCGAAATGCAACGATTCGACCGATTTATGGTATTAAAAGAAATCAGACAACACCAAAGAAATATCTCGAATCCTTTCAATCAATAAAAATAAATCCACGTAAGGAAGATTCCGGTTATGGTTCTGGAATATTGTCGGTCGAAGAATCCATTGAAAATCTTGTCAAACCGTCGGCGATTCGAGAAATGTCCAAAAAGCTTACGTTTATACCTGAACAACATCAAGATCAAGAAATGTGGAACCATAAAGACAATAGAAATCATTATAGGCAAGTTTTAAGTCATTGCAAGAGAGATAGGAATTCTTATCAAAGAAAATCTTTCGTTGATGATGAGTTAAAAGAAGCCGTAAAAAAAAGATTCAATGATTCATCGAATGAAAGTATTATTTATACTCAGCCGATAAATCATGAATTGAAACGTAATTATTCATCATTATATATCAACAAAATCAGCGTCAATACGGAATACGAAAATACTCAGAATATTTCTAGTCCTTTGCAATGAGATCAATTGTAGAAATCCTTAGATTGAAAAAAAAAAGAAAAAAAAAAAGAAAAAAGAAAAAAAGGAAGCAGAAAGAAGATATATAGTTATATATATTGTATATGTAAATAACAAACGCAATACGATTTAATATTTTAAGAAATAACGAATAATATTATAGACATAATTATTATTTTACATATATACATATATCTGGATCGGTAAAATGGATGAAAAATTCATTTTTTTAATTCTTCCTTTTTAAAATACATTGACAAAATTATTTAATTTAAACAAATGACGTACACTATATTTAAATATTGGAACAAATTTCATATACGGCTTAATTATATTACAAATCACGTTAGAAAATATTCTAACCTATAATTACATTGATAGAAATCATCAAATTTTTTTTTATTATAGGCGTTTTTAAACATGTTATTTATATAACTTTTAATATTAATTTTTATTTTTGTTCTTTTATTTTGGAATATCTGAATCCGTAAGACATGTATAATTAAGTAAACATAATTCTTAAACTCTTATTAATTTTGTAAAAAAAAAAGAAAAAGAAAAAAAGAATAAAATACAACGCAATTAATAAAGGATTTTTATTTAGTTTTGATATTTAAGTTCTTATAATTTTTTTTTTTTCTTTTTTTGAACGTTTTTATTTTATTATAAATATAACTCTTGTTCATTACCATTCCTATTTATTCTTATTTATTAATTATTATTTATAAGTCTCGATTGGGACTCATGAGTAGAAGAGGCCCTTGAGATGGGTCCCATGGATAAAAATCAGTAGAGAAAATTTGATTAGAATATTTCGCTTATGCGGATTTTAAAGTAGAATCATTTTTGAGAATAGTTCATGCATAAAAAAATTTCCTATTGTGCTTGTAGTTCATGTTTTATCCATAGCTATCGCTTAAGTCGTTGAATATGCTACGAGCAAAAGGTGTTTAATAGTCTTAAATTTATATGATATACAAATAGAAGTGAATTTATATTCTTAGAAACGAAAACAAATAATTTGTTTTTTTTTTGTCTAATTCGCACTTCTAATATTGAAAACTTTAATAACATTAAAGCGTATTATTTAGATTATGCAGGAATTTCCTTACATATTGTCGGAATGCGAAGAAATAAATCAAGTGTTACACAAGCCTATAAACTCGACACAAAGAATTAAGGTAATCTAATGTTTAAAATAATAAAATAAAATAAAATAAAATAAAAAAAAAATAAAAATAAAAAAAAAAATAAAAAAATTGAATTGTAATAATATTCTATTAATATGAAAATTTCTTATATTATTACATCGTTATATACAATAATTTGCCTTCATTATTTATATAGAGGTTAGGTTAATATCTTATGACATTCTTTATATTATCGGTAAAAGAAATTTATATACAATTTAATATTTTACAGTATACATGTCTTAATGTTTCACAAAATTACATTATACTTGGATCAACTAGTGGAAGTATCTACCTCTTCAACAGAGAACCATGTTCTTTTCGACAATTAATACCATTATCGGTAAAACTTAATATTAATAATATTTATAATAAATATTTGAAATCTATTAGCTTCGTGGGATATATTATCAATGGCTTCATAATGTATTTTCTTTTTGTATTTATTTAGGAAGGCATAGTCTCAAATGTTTCAATATCACCTGATGAAAAAATCGTAGCATTAGCCACAACGCGTGGAATAATATGTGTTGTTACTTTAAAACCAACTATAAAATTAATTGCTACATCGAATGAACATGCTTATGAAAAAATTATGTGCCTCTGTTGGAATGATAATAGTTCTGAAATATATATTGGTGATGGCACTGGCAAAGTTTCTGCAATTGTATTAACCGTTTTCACAGTAAGTTTATTATTTATCTATGATTGATATATAAATATTTGAATGTAATTAAACAGGTATTCATTTGTAACATTTCAAAATTTAAATTCAGTTTCTATGATATAATTAATTTGGCTTGTTTCAGATGAATGGAATGTTTCAATCACCGTCTTGTACATTAATGAATCTAGATTCGAGTATTGTACAATTAAATTTTTCATCACCTCTTTTATTGATATCAACTTTAACACGCTGTTATATATGTGATACAGTTCATGAACAATATAAACAAATAGGTAACAAAGGAAGAAATGGAGAATTTGGTGCATGTTTTTATAAAATACAAATTGATGAAAATGTTAAAACTTCAGCTGCTGTTAAGAAGGGGCAAGATATTGTTAAAAAGAAAAGTTCATTTAGTTTTATTTCAGAAAGTAATAGTAATATATCAGAGTCTATTTCACCAAAAATTTTTTGTGCCCGACCTGGTTCAAGATTTTGGGAAGTATCTGCGAGTGGCGTAGTTTTAAAAACTCATCAATTTAAAGAATTATTAGCGATACCACCTATGAAAATACATAAAGTAACTAAGCAAGCATTAGAACAAAAAAAATATATTAATCATTCATGGACTTCACAATCGATCAATTTTCCTCAATTATTTGTAATTGCTTCCAAGTATTTGTTTTCTTACACATCTAATGGCTTATATATTCTTGATCTTGTGAATCCAAATGTAATACTATGGAATAATGAATTTACAAACATTACAATGGTAGATGTCATAGGAAATAAAATATATTTAATGATCTCTGATAATGAGTTCCATTGTTTAACATTTTATACGCTTGATGCATTAATATTGCACTTGTATTATACTAAACAGTATTACAATTGCTTAGAAACTTGTATTACATACAAATCGCAGCTATCGAAATTAATTAATGATAAATATATCAATGACATCTACGGTATTGAAACTAATCAACGAAAATTGGAGAACGATGAGATATCAGTATTACTGCAACCATTAATTTCTATACTGAAATCAAATTTAAATTCTAGTCCTATAAAATTAGATTCAGGTATTGTTGTAGTTAATTCAGGAAATTTGAAACAAAAATTTAACGAAGATCAACAAAATAAATTGACACAACAAATTTGTTCATCTTCCGAATCTATTCAAATGTCCTCTATACAAAATACACCTTCGGATATTAAAAATATATTAGAATTAAACAGTAATCTATCATCTACATTAGATGAAAATTTAATAAGAAAGATACAAATTGATTTAGAACCTATATGTACATTATCTAGCAGCATAAAAATCTCAATGACTGAAAAAGAGATGGAAATGTTTATTCTTGATATACGTAAAAAAATGGACAATATCGAATGTTTATACAAAACTTTACCTCAGTTTAAAGATTTGGCATGTGATATAATACATATTGCCAAAATTAATCTTACCAAAACATTTCTGACAAATGTATCGATAGAATTATTACGTTCTACAATGAATATGATTATTACAGATCATTTTATAGGTGCTTTCATTCTTATAAATACATCTAATTATAAGGAATGTACCTGTGGTTTTCCATTTCCAATAGATCAAATAAAAGAGCCAAGCTTTTTAGAAATTGGCAAAACTCTTTTACAAAAACTTGTAAATAGAAGTACAGAAAGATGTATACATTTATGTAATAGAGTACCTTATATGTGGAGAGAATATACGACTTTGTATATAAAAGAACAATACGCTATAGAAGACATACTACGACAATGCCTTTTAACTCAAGATAGTGTTACATTGTCAATTATTTTACCAATATTAGATGTGAATCAGTGGAAATTAATTACAATGTATTTAAAAAAAATGAATGATAAAAAGTGTCTCTCTTGTGAAAAATTAATAACATTAGAAACAAATATTTCTTCAATAAATTGGAACAGAGTAATATTTGAAGTTATGAAAAGGGATGGCCCAGATATAGCTATGGTATTTTTTAAAAAATTGGAAATGTTACTTCCTCTCGAATCATTTGATAAAAGGTATGTGATATTATTCAACTAAGATTTTTTATTTCTTATGTTATTATAATGTAAATATCTTCCTTCTTTCCACAGTATATTTCAGTCGTTTATATTTTCGAAAATTTTACATCATCATGGCATGCAATTGGCAGTAGATTTTAAATGCAATTCCAATATATATGGATATAATACAATGTGTTCCACAAAGGTAATTAAGTTTCATTATTTGATGTAATATATAATAGTAATACATATAAATATAATCACTTCTTTTACAGATTCGAGATCAATTAATAAAGGTATTAAAAAGAGATATAGCACGATTTGATAACAAAAATATATTAAGCACTGGTGCTCATCATTGGGGAATGCAATATAAATCTAAAAATAAGTCATCGACATGTCCATGTTGTACTCTTTCTCTCCAAACATCAGTTCTCTTAGATAATAATGGTATAGCAATTTTCCCCTGTGGTCATACATATCATGTAAATTGTATGATAGAAAAAAAACTCACTAAATGTAATCTTCATTGATGAAGTATATATATATATATAAAAATAATAAAATAAAAGAAATATATATATATAAAATATTGGAAAAAACTTTTTGGACATTCTATCAAATATTATAGTGCTGAAATAATTAATGATAATAGCACGTGCGTTATGATAGTAGATCATACAAAATGTATATATTCTTTGTACTTAAAAGATTGTCTAAAAAGACTGTATATCATAATATATTTATTATAATTTAATATAATCATTTTTTTGTTTGTATTATGTTTCTTTTTCTGAAAAATCTATCTTACACATTTACATAATACCTGACATTTCATATAACAAAAACCCTTTTCACAATTTTAATATTTTCTATATAATAATAAATATCATATATATTTCATAATTATCACAGATACATCAGTCTTTCTTTTTTCTAAGTTTGCTTACAGTGCAGGATTTGAGAATCACATATTTTATTCTAAGAGAGATAAATAACATTAATTCTTTTAAACTTACCTTACTCAATGCTATTGTCTCTTATATGATATTTAGAAAGAAAAATATTAGAATAAAAGCAAAATCCTGTAAATTACTTCATATAGCATTTCCTTAAATTAATTTTCAATTTGAATAAATCTAATAAAAATATTTAAATTTGTTTTTCTCAAATTCACTTCATTCAATATAGCACTGTCATCTATAATATGATCCCTTTTTATACATCTACTTTGAATATTATTATATTAGATAATTATTTAAACATGTTTCAATTATTAGCATAATTGCCAGAACGGAATCTGCATATACGGTAATGCATTATACAAAATAAATAAAATAAAAAAATTTGTTATATAAAGAATAAAAATATTAACAGTTTTTATATATAGCTGCACTTATTTATAATTGCAGCATTTAGATTTTTTTATGTAAGTAAAACTGCCTTTATATGTGAAACTTCTTAAGATTAATTAATATATAAAATATATCAGATTATTTTTTACGTAAAACTGTAACATTAGAATATTAATATTTAATACTGTCATTCTATAAGATCAAATTTGACTAGAAAATTAAATTTGTAGTTTACTTTTTTGAGACTTAATACTATAACACACTAGACACTTACATGATAAAAAAATATTCACAATGAGAACGATATTTTAGATCCCATTCCTTTTTGCATTATAATATGACAAAATAAAATATTGCTTATTCATTTTATATGCAAAAAAAAAATATGTTTGCCATTGAAATGGGAAGATTTAAATTACCGTTATATAGAGTATGATAATATCATGCATAACTTGTGCGTATTATTCTGTGTATCGTTATTTTCCTTCAAATAATATAAATTATAATATCGTCGTTCTTTATTGTGGTCTGTCTTATGATAATAAATATAATTAATTAAAAATTTTTAATGTGTAACTTCGGTAAAATAAAACAAATATAGAGCGATTAACAAATGGCAGACCACAAACAAAAACTATATCATTATTATATATCGATAAGTTTATGATATATATATATATATTATATATATATACATTTACACGAAGAGCGATTATGATACTTAAATTTACAATATAAAAATGTAATATACTCTAACTTTTTTTATCACTACGTCATTCTTAAATGCATTTAAAACTATGAGCTGCTTTTGATATGTAACTTACCCTTAACTCCACATACAATCGTCCAGTGAAACTACACTGGAAAATTATTAAATTTATCTAATGAGAAATGTGCATGTATATATATATATATATATATATATATATATACAAAAAAAATTAAAGATTCTTTAAAGAGAATCGAAAAAATGCGACATTGTATGATGGCATAATGATTGCAGCTGAGAAAAGTTGTGTAGTTACATCTTAATAATAGCATAATATGCACATATTATATAAAAGGTAAACATATAGAGAAACAGATATAGAGACGTGAAGAATGAATATGATTTGAATAAAGAATTACTACTTTGAAAAAAAAAAGAAAAATGCGCATAATATGCAATTTTCTGTGTATGTGAATTCATTGTTTTGTTGGCGATAATGTAATATTCCTTCAAAGTAATATTATACAATTCTATTCATACATTAGTCTGGACTAAGTTATCACACGTGCATTACTATGGCCCAACATATGTGTTTATGTAATTAATAACTTTTAAAGACGTTTTCATATAGAAAAAATTTTTTCAAACTTTTACTACTTTTATATATTGCAAGCGCACATATTAATATATACTTATAAATATAATTGTAATAAATATATATCTCTCATACAATTCATAGAATGAGACATACAATTGAATAATTGCATTAATAATTAAATAGAATACATGTACTTATAGTCATCGTAATGATTTTACCATGCACTAAATATTTTTATTCTATTTATGCAAGATAAAAAAATATAAACCTATTGAGAAATATTGAGAACACTTAGATACATCTTCTAGATATATTACATGACAAATAGTACTAGGTAAAATCAGAAATATAAACAAATTTGTGCAGCACAATATTATATACTTATTATTGATCGTACTTCATAGAAGTTAATTGAAAGCTTGCAATATTTATAATGTTTGTATATATGCAGAAATCATAAATACATAACACATATGAGTTTTCTAATACAATCAGTATTTAAACCAAACGTTAAAAAATGTGATATTTTATATAACATTTTTAGAGAAAAAAAATGAAAATTATAAGTTTATCATATTATCGTTCTTAATAAAAATATTAATATCAATTTAATTGAAATGATATTACATTCTTGCTTTGATTTTAGAAATTGCAAGATTTGAAAAGTTAAATGTGTCTGCATTATCATATAATACTACATTTTAAATTTTGCCCCAACTATATTGTGTATCATTATTAACATATATAATTTCTTGGAAAAATAAAATTATCCAAAATGTGTTACATATCTAAGCAATATGTTGTATAAAATTAAGCATTTCTTAGATTGACATATTAAATATTAAATTATTATAATTTCTCTGTTTTAAATATACTACAAACTGTTTATTAAAAACAGTAAGAAAATTTAATTTAATAAAAAAGAAAAGTGAAATATTCGTAGTCCATTATTAAATATTTAAAGTCCATTTTATAGAATGCTTTATCTTTTTTCCCAACAATTTCGTCAATAAAGGCACTGATAATGAGTGAAACTCATGGCAAAAATTTTCTTTTGTTTTTTTTCTCCTTTGTTGCTGAAGAATGTCTGTTAAATTTGATAGCTTTAAAGCTACTGATATGTCTTCATTCGATAATCATATACTCATAGCCAAATTGCCTTTCACGCAAACAAGTTTCTAATTGAGTACAATATAAATAGAATTTTCATTATTTCTTCCTTTATATAAATTAAAATAGTTTAGACAATTAGACTATCAGTACCTCATGCATGAATTTCTACTTAATTTTAAAAATACGTAGTCTATATACTATATACTGAACAGCACATCAATAAGTGGCTATAAATGAAAGTGTGACATGCATCCATTAACATATCTTTTTTAAATTGTAACATAAAAGGTCAGGATACTGTTGGTTGGTGTGTTTACAGGATTAATTACACTCGCTTAATACTTTGTGAGAATCTTACATTCATTAATAGTAAAAAGAAATATAGTATATACATACGTGTATATATATGTATATATGTATATATAGTGGGAAAAAAAAAAAAGAAAATTTTATTTTATATTAATACAAATTTGTGTAAAATAACACATTATATAATATGAAATATAAGATAAATTCTCACAAAGTTAAAATATTGCGACACATATGTGCATAAAATGCCTTAAACAGCGTAACATATCTAATAAAGTATATAGTTGATTTTTCTTAAAATGGAAAAAATCAATTATCATTATATAAGGTATATATATCTTGTCGTTATTACCAAAAAGTTGAAGTTTCTTTTTGCAAGATATGTAAGATAATGTATAACGTGTGCTGTATATATTCGTATTAAGGCAATAGTTAATATAAAAATCAATCTCCCTTAGAGAATAACATAAACTATTTATTATAACAGGCGGTTAGAGCGCTTTAAGATTATAGAATGAAGGATCTTCTTCTATAAAACCACAGAAACAAAAATAACAATTTTAGGATATTGCGTGTACAGATGAATAAAGTAGACATATTGAGTAGTTATATTTTTGAAAGCGTATATATGTATTATATTAAGATACAATCTTGCATCGTGGTGTACCCAGAAGATTGATGAATTCACATAAGATGTCTTCCTTCTTCCCAAAGTTGTGAGCCAGCACTTGTGTTAAACATTTATTGGTATATTTTTCTTCATCTTTGTCTCATTTCTGGTTCAGCGTCAATCAATTATATGGAAAATACCCCATTTCATTTTTAGAATACTACCAATCAATTAAGCACCGACACATCGTCTTGATTAAAAATCTAATGTTTTTTTTTCTTTTTTTTTTTCTTTTTTCTTTTTTTTTTTTTTTTTTTTTTTTTATAACTACGTGAATATTTCCTTATACTTATTATAATGCTATTACACAATGTTTATATTTACGTATATCATTTTATAATATGCATATTTTGTAAAAGAAGAAGAAGAAGAAGAAACGTAAGTGTATTAATATAATTCTACTGAATCTTTATAATGTGAGCTTTTTTTTCTTTTTTCTATTTTTTTTTTCTATTTTTTTTTTCTTTTTTTTTTTAACTGAAATAATAAACACACGAATTACCGCATAAATCATATTATCATCGTATTTACTATATAAGGTTGAATGCAAAAAAGATATCATATATATCTTCCTACTAAAAACATTGTCAACATCTTTTATGAATCTTGATTGGACAATGTATGTCCATTGTAATTACAAGCGGTAGTTCCTTTTAATTAATTTCTTTTTTTCTTTTCTTTTTTGAAATCGAACAAGACTACGTTGAGGATCACAATGTTGTGGGTTATCCTTATCATTCCACTATATTGTTCTCTTCAAATCCGTTTAATGTCTTGACCGATGCGAAGAGTCTCCTCTTTCATCACGACGATCTCTTTCCCGTTCCCGTTCTCGTTCACGTTCAGGTTCTCTTTCTCGTTCAGATGGTCTTCGGCTTGATTCTCGTTCTCGATCTCTGTCTCGTTCACGTTCCCTGTAGCGATCGTCATAATACCTACACAGGACACGTCAGCCAAATTATCTTACTTTAATGTTGAACCCTATATCTTACGTCTCTTCGTATATCGCTATTTTATCAAACAATAACTATTTAAATTATAAATTACATTTATTCCCTGATAATTTACAAAAAAATATTTAAAACAAACAACTTCCTCCTGAGATAATTTTAATCGCACGCTTTTTCTTTTTTTTTTCTTTCTTTTTTCCTTTTTTTTTTTTTTTTTATATATATTACATATTTATACTTTTTCTATTTTTATTTTCTTATAATAAAAATATATATATATATATATTAAAATATATAATATATACACATAAAATTTCCAATTTGTATATTGACAAGAAAAATAAATTGGAGTGTCAAATAATTTTGCGCAAAGAAATGTTTTCAATGATTATCTGAAATTATTGTGAGAATATGTTAAAATTAATCCATTGTTGTCTATTGTTGTTTTCACTTTAACGATACATTTTTAAGAAAAATCTAAAACAAATATTACTTGTAAAAAAAAAAATAAATTTTCTTTATTATAAATAATATATTCTTCTTGTATATATCTATTGGTTTGATATATAACATTTGGTAATTAAATAGGAAAGGTATACCATACCCATTAACAAAATATAATGGAAATAATAAAGAGCACAGAATTGTACATGGCAATGTACATTTAATCTCTTAAACATGCTATCATGTTGCAGGTATACTTCAAACTTATTATTTAATAATTATAGGCCATGATATATTTTTATTATAGTTTTTAATTTCTTTAAATGGTAATATGTGTAAGTTACAAGTTATAATATGGCATCGCTTTAATATGCTTTTTATATTCGTTTAGTTTCATGTTTACTGACAATATGTATTTGTGATACATGGGACTTGTATTTACATGCATTCATTTTAAGAAAAAAAAAGGAGATTACCTAGACGCCTTGGAAGACGAGACAGGAGCCGCCTCTGGCGGTTCTTCTTTTACTCTTGGCCTGGCTGACTGACGTGTCGTACTAATGAAAAATGCATATTTTGTGTTATGATTTTTTAATACTAATTTACCAGGCTTCTAATTTGTTAAGAGAAAATATATTAAGTAAAATTTGTACTTTAGTTATATATATATATTCAATATTTTTTAAATAAAAATCAAAATAAATGAAGCCTATGTAAAAATATATATATATATATATACAAATATATGTAAAGAATTATCGCATCTTTTCTTATTATGCATATATTAAATCAATTTGTATGTAACTTATATTTGTATCTTACAATTAATTATCTCTTTTAAAAATTATATTTTAAAAAAAGAACGTGACATGTTTAAAAATATATATATATATAAACATATATATATATATATATATATATATATATATAAATATATATATATATATAAATATATATATATATATAAATATACATGTATGTATGGTGCATGTGCAGTAAAATTGTTTTAGATAAAATATAGCATAACCATTGAAAATGCAATTAAACTGCATATGTACATTATGTTGATTGTATTTAAGTGTCGATGTTAAATTTTAAAAAAAGTGAAATGTATATGAAAGAATGATTTAAATTTATATTTATATCTATATAATTTTTTGGTAGTACTTTAATATAAAATACTAATTCTAATATTTCATATCATTTGAACGACATAGCATCATATTCATAATACATATATGCATGTTAGATAAATCATTTTCTGTGATATTTCAATAAAATAAATGTATCATCGGTGTATTACCAATATAATCAGACTTTAAATTTATATAAAAATCTTTCTTTAAAATAAAAAATAAGGATGCAGTAAATATCTAATTATTTGATAATACTCTTTAACAAATGTAGAAGACATAAAAATAAATATAATTAATTGACATATTTTTCAAGTTTTTAAAGTCGAGTACTATTACTCATACGCTAACATAAAATCTTTATTTAATAATAATTAAAAATGACTATGTGTGTTAATACATTTTATCACATTTCTAAAATAAAGATAAAAATAATGCTTTCTTAAAAATAAAATATTCTTCTATCAAATTATTCAATTATATTTTAAAGTTTTTGTAACTTTTTGTAAATTTATGTTCATCAGAAATATAATAAATAAAATCTATTAGATTTTGTTTAAATAATAAAATCTTCTATATTCATATATTCATATATTTAACGATTAATCAAAAAAACATTAAAGAAGATAATTATTTTGGCTTCACCATAGAATGATAAATAATAAACATATATTTCTTTGAAATTTTCATTGCATTTAAATTTTTATTTGTCTATATATATATATATATATAGACAAATAAGTATATATATATATACACGCTCTAGATCGAGAGATTATACATTTATATCAAAATATATCTTACCAAGAAGTACTACCATGAATGTATATATTATTTCACCGCATTGTTAAATTTATTTGCTACAATGGTGCTAATATTTCACATATTTAATGACACTCGATAAATGCGGAATCACATTAAAAATAGAAATAAAAATCCGCTTCTATACAAAATTATATGGAATATTTTTCCGATTCCTATTCATATTAAATTATCTCTTGTCAACATTTGAATAAAATTTATACTGTAGAAAAAAATATGAACTTTTTCCTACAAACGCAAACTGTTTTTAAAAAGATTCAAACAATTGTACATTAAAATAAAGAAGTTTAATTCCTAATTTGGTCATCTATATAATCTATTGTTTAATAACTTAATGCTAATTATATTATAATTTAAGGTATATACTGTTTTATTTTATATACCATAGGTACATAATAAGAAAATCGATTCGACAAGTATCAATTGGCCAATAAACCAAAGAAATATTTTGTACTATCAAATTCAGGCTGTTGATCTTACAATCAACTTTTAATAATACGCGTCAAAATTTAATAAGTATATTTATATAATGTAATTTTATCTTCCTAATAAAAAATATAAATAAATATAAAACTTAATTAATCAGCCAGAATTTGACATATATATGCGATGGGTTTTTAGGATATTTTAAATATCATGTTTAATATTTTCAATCCTATTATAATCCGAGTATGTAATACTCTTACACTCAACAACAAACACATTAATGAGAAGTTCACAAATGCTGAAAATCATTCATTTAAAGTACTAACACTGACTTATAAAAAAGTCATTGTGTGTAAACTAACATATTTATAATATTATACAATTAAATGCTAAGTTTCTTTCAAGTTTCTCTTTCACATTTGTATTGATGTCTCATAGAAATTTTATTATCTATTATAGAAAACTTATGATGATTTTTTATATATGTGTCATTAGTTGTATATAAAATAATAGACACATGATATTATTTTCTTTTCAAGATTTTAAATATTAAAACTTGACTTTTTTTCAATAAGTAATCAAACCCACTATATTGAATTTAATCATAAGTTATGATTTTTATGTATTATAACTCACAATGCATCTTCATGAAATTTTTCAATATTGAATTATTTTTGGGTTTAATAACGTATTCCTAAGTAATTTTTAGAATTGTCAACATTTTTTTTTTTCTTTTTTTTTTAAATCTGAAGAGCAAGAACACTTAAATAATTTTGGAATGATCACTATTCCAAATATTAGCATATACTTAGGTTTGTTGCTTAAGACTTATGTAATGTTGCACATGAGTTTATACACTTGAGCTGTACTGTATGTACCCCCATATGGGATGGTTTGCGAGTTGACCAATTTTTAACTAAGTTATTTTAAATATACACGCTATAATTAATTACAATACAAAGTGTGTGATAAAAATAATTTGTTGAAAATTGCGCTTACCTTTCTTCTCTGCTCCTTTCTCTGTATTCCCGATCTCTCTCTCGATCACGGTCTCTCTCTCTGCTGCGTGATCTTTCTCGGGGATACGGTTCACTATAATAACGTTCCCTATCACGATCACGATCTCTTTCTCTTTCACGATCACGTTCTCGATCACGTTCTCTATCTCTGTCTCTGCTACGTTCTCTATATTCTCGATCACGACTTCTAGATCGTTCACGACGTCTTCTATGACTACGTTCTCTGTCTCGCGAACGAGAACGTTCTATATATATATAAAAAAAAAAATAAAAAAAAATAAAAAAAAAAACAAAAAACAAAAAAAAACAAATTTTTAACATTGTAACATTTCAAATAATTGAAGAAAACAATGTTACACAGTTCCTCGCTATAATTTGATGATAATCTAAAATATTGCATTACTCACCTCTGCGAGCAGAACCATAACTCTTTGTTTCAACACCTCGCAGAGTATCTTGAAGCGAACTGATCAATATTTTGCATCTATCATCTGCAGCTACTTTAGATTGTTTTATTAAAGAAATTGCAGTAACTAAAGTTTCAATGGCGCTTGCATATTCTCCTGCTGCAGCATCCGATACTGCTCTGGCTATAGCGGAAGAGGACACTGTTCTATTGCGTCCCATTATTTCTTCAAATTCTTGATCTGTAAGCGGAGGAGGACCTTCAGGACGATGATCAGGTCCTGGTGCACCATAAGGTGGCTAAAAATACGTTTACATAAAACTTATTAAGATTAAAGCTTTCCAAGTAAATATTTTTTCTTATATAACTTATACCTGTGCTGCAGGTGGCCCATAGCCGTGCGGTGGTACATGCGGTGGTCCATGGGGTGGACCATGCGGTTGCCCATGGGGTGGTCCATGAGGTGGTCCGTGAGGCGGGCCATGAGGTGGACCATGAGGAGGACCAGGAGGTCCTGGGGGATGTTGTCCTGGATGTTGATGTGGTGGTCCTTGTGGAAAAAATGCTGGATTCACATGCGGTGCCGGCCCTCCTGGAGGTCCTTGAGGTGGTCCCTGAGGAGGTCCACCATGTCCAGGAGGAGGACCACCTGGACCTGGTAACATTCCTGATCAATATTGACTTTAGGGTGCAACAGCATATATAATTACTTTATATACGCTACTAGGGATTTTTTTATGTATACGTCTTTCTATATTTTTAGTATATTTTTTAATTTATTTGGGCCTAATATTTTTTTCTTTATAAATTATATTAAGTTGTATTCTTGTTAAAACATTCATGCAATTAATTTAGCTTTCTGTGAAATAAAAAGAAAAATAAATACATTAAAGATAATAAAAATATCTCATTTCAAAAAATAAATAAATAATGTGTTAATATTAATGTGTTATTTTTTACAAATTACATGAATGTTACAAACTTAATTGTAATTATTTGTTATACAAATATAGTTATTTGAAACACCTTGTATCTTTATGCACATGTTAAAAGTGAATTTCCCTCAATATCATGCACTACTATAACAACTGACACGGAATGACATTAATAACATTTTATGAACGTTTCAAAACTCTCACCACCCATAGAACCTGGAGGAGGTCCTCTCTGTGGTGGCCCTTGGCCAGGTTGTGGGCCTTGCATATGTTGATGTTGAGGGAAACCTGGTGGTCCCTGAGGCCCATGATGCATTCCTATGCACATTGAATAATCTTGTCAGCATATATATTTGGAAAAACATATGTGTACTATTGTACAGATTATAATGCTAACTTGGGAATACACAAATGTGCAATTATAGAATACCTATATTTATATCACGAATAGAAAAAAGCATATAAATCCAAGATGTTTCAAATGTCTAATCGTAACGCGATTTCTCTTAATAATTTACAAACCTGGCGGTCTATTCCATTCTGGTCGAGGCTGAGCACCCCTGGGGTCACCTGGAGGTCCTCCAGGATGTCCAGGTGGTCCACGAGGAGGACCCTGACCAGGGGGTCCAGGTGGACCACCATGAAATTGCTGAATGAGAGCAAAGAAATAGTTTTACTTTATATATCCATTTTCAAATGGTATTTATTTATACTTTTATAAATGGTAATTATTGAAAGGATAAAAATAACTTTATATATTCATAATATATACAGAAACAAAGAATATAAAGTATATATAAATACATATATATTATTAATATACTCTCATAGAAGTGTAATAATCAAGATAAAGAAGTTGTTAATCTTAAAAATTGTATTTCAGTAATTTATTATCAAAGCCAGTTATTTACTATGTGCCAATTTCATGCAATAACCTTCATATACTCTGATTGTACTTTGTTAATTATATAGGAATTTTATTGTTGTTTTTTTTTATAATTGCTTTTGTTTTTTAATGGAGATAAAAAAAAAACAGAATCTCATAAGTTATTTATGATATATGGTAAATGGCTTCTTAAAGGTCTCTTATTAACTCTGTTTATAGTCTAAAACATGTAAGTACAAAAAATATTCAAACTTGTATGATAATTATTAAGGTTTTGAACAATATAATCTATATCAACTTCTAAATAAAGAAAAAAAAAAAAAATCTAAAAGAACTTACAACTTTCCAGAATCTTAGTTTATTTGGTTATCTATTATATATGTTTTGATTTTTCATTTATAAAGAAAAGGATTTTTAGAAAAATTTCAATAAATATAGAAATTGTAATGCAATACGAGATTTTGCTCGACTTGAACATTTTTCAAAGAAACTATTGATAAAAATACATAAGTAATATAGCCATATAAAACGTGTTGGCAAGAACTCTTTTTATGTAATTCCATTTAATATATTATTAAATTTATATGTACTTAACAAACTATACAATGTCTATTACATTTCATGCTATTTATATCTATCACATACCATGCCTGGTGGTCTGTGCTGTCCAGGTCCTGGTCCTGGAGGTCCTTGCTGTGGCGGGCCACCAGGTCCACTTGGACCTCTTGGTGGTCCAGGTGGACCATTTGGTCTAGGACTATTCCATGGTGCTTGCTGATATCCTGGTGGAGGCGGGCCTTGATTAGGATGTCCAGGTAAAGGATGATGTGGTCCAGGACCCGGACCCATAGGCGGTCCATGCATTCGAGGTGGACCTTGTTGGCCAGGTCCACCAGGTCCAGGTGGTCCCATACCTGGTGGTGGCATTCTTTGTGGTCTAACACCTTGGGGAGGACCCATCATCATTCTAGGACCATGATTTTGTTGAGAATGTTGGGGATGTTGTGGATGTTGTGGATGTTGTTGATGAGGAGGCATAGGCGGCTGATGTTGGTGCGGATTATGAGGGCGCTGACTCTGACTTTGCTGGGGAGCAGGTGCTGGTCGTGTCTTGCATTGAGATTCGAACTAGTAATACAAAAAGTTTATTACTTATACTTTATTTATTTTACTTCTTAACTTTTATATTATTTATCTAAGACAACATTTATTTACCTGATTTAAAGCTTGTTTCGTTGGAAATGTTACAACTGGATTTTGGCCATGTAATTCTTTTTTAGGTAATCTTTCCATACAGATTCTCATGCTTTGTTCTGAGCCCAGAGAAATTACACAGAAACCTTTAGATTGTCCATTTGCCCTATTTTCAAAGAATTTTACTTCAACAAAATCAGATACACCAATACTTTGGACTGCATCAGTTATGTCTTGATCACTTGTCCACTGTGAAAATAATAGAAACATAGCTTTCATAATCTAATTTTATAAATATATATTTAAATGCAAAGTATATTTTAAATTTAAACAAATCAAAACAAAAATAGATAAATAAAATATATATTGTTATATACCCAAGTTAAATTCCCAATGTATAGTTGATGACGTCTTCCTATTTGATTAGGTTGGATGTTGTTCCCAAGCTGATGATAAGGTGCATTCCCATTAGTTTCCTCATTTGTAGATGTAGTATCACCTCCTCCATCCCCAGTATTCCCACTGGAAACACCACCATTACCGCCTGCTGGGGCTGCGATTACATCGTCGTACAAATCCACACCATCGCCAGCAAATTCGTCCTAAAGCATATTCAAAGAGAAAATATATTGTTAAATAACAATGAAAATATTAATGACAATCTGTGTTATAATTTACCACGTAATAAAGCATATGCTCTGGCAGCCACCAAATACTTGCTTTAATGCAAACTTAGAGTTGATAAATTTAATAGAAATTTATTCACATGTAATGGTACACGCTTTTAAAATATTTTCTTTTCTCAATGAGATAAAATTTTCATTATAGATTTAGATTTCACATGCAGTGCAAATGCAGTGCTCCATACAACTAAAATTTGATAATCGAAGTGGAAATAATACTACGACATTTTTGCCTTACCGCTAACACCATTTTGATTTTCCTGCTGGAAACCTCTATTACTCGTATTTGTGCTAGGTCCGAAGTTTTTTTACGCGTATACACAAAACGCACTATTTATGAAACGTAGCTTAGAAAAAAGTTTTCGCGTATTCCGATTGCTTTCACACAAAAGCAGATCACGATAATACTGGTATTACGGGCATAAGGGCTTCGCAGAGTTCATCGAGCGATCGTTAACATCGCTCCTCCATGACGCCGAACACTCCGATATACTAACGCGTATTTTTATCACTATCGGCTATTGATTTTTTAAAATATTCTCGCTCTTAATAATTACGAATAATATTCAACTCTGTATTATTATCAAAGATAAGATCGAATTACCTGCGCGAAATCTTGCTCGAGATCATCGGCGTACAAATCAATGTCACCGTCCGCCATTTTACGCACACCGACGCTAACTGCAGCACCAAGCCCATCAATTTCCTTCCTCGATTCAGAGGTTAGTACTCGAACGCCCTCTTATACGTGTAAAAGGCGGTCTAAAAACACAAGTTAACACACACATTTTCATTGGCAGGAAAAAATTAAAACGTGGTTGTATTATAACGCGCGTTAATTAAAATTCTTAATCGATACTAAATTCCTATAAATAGAAATAAAGTCAAAACTTGTGATACCTTCTCGTAAGAATAATCTATAATAATAATAAAAAAACAGGGTTATTAGAGGTGCATACTTTGCTATCGTGTTAGAAATAAGAATTCCCTATAGGCACAGTTATCAACACAGTTATTAGTCAACTTGAAATAGCTCGATATCGTGAATTTCAAATTTTCAGTTACCAGATGTCGTTCTCAAAATGGCCCTTGTCCCGAACGTCAACGAATCACTTTAATCCTTTTTAAATTTTACATTTTATCGATCTCATTTGGCATCGACCAATAAAGAAGAAGAAACGAAAACAAACTAACAAAATTGGTCCACAATTTTGTGATCAAAAAATGAATAAGAGTGAGCAAGTATGAGCTAAACTTTATGTTTTCTCAGATTGCCAATGAATTGTGTATAGCCATAAATCTGATTCTATCTAATACCAAGCTGTCAAAACAATAGAAATGAATGGATATTAATAATTCTACCTACTTAATAATATACAATAGGTATTAAATATATTTGTAATGTCTTTGACACATTTATCAAGTGGAAGATTAAATGTTGCTCTTATACAAGAACAAGCAAGAAAACAATTGTTACATTTTCTTGAACAATGCGATGGTACAAAGGTAATAACTGATTGTACGGATATTAAATTTTTTTTTCTTTTTTTTTTTTTTATCCTACATATAATTCTACTTTAATAGGCAATTATTTGGGATCAATCACTTGGCGGTCCAATTGGACTTGTTGCAAAATATAATCTGTTAGAGGAACATGATGTTGTCAAAATATATCCATTATGTGGAGGAACATTATCTATACCTTCCAATATTGCAAATATTATATTTATCACTAGACCCCAATTAGCTTTGATGGATTTAATAGCTGAGAATGTACATGGGTATGCGTTATATAAAATTATTTCATCAATAATTTTAACAATATCTGTATTATAATATGTATATACTTTAACAGAGAAGAGGATAAAAGACCTCGTAAAGAATTTCATTTACTTTTTGTACCAAGGAAAAGTCTGTTATGTCAAAAGAAACTTCAAAATCGAGGTGTTTTTGGCAGCTTTACATTAATAGAAGAATTTAAATGTGATATATTTCCATTTGATAGCGATCTTCTTTCTATGGAACTTAATGATTCATTCAAAGAATTTTATTTAGAAAATGATCCTACTTGTTTATATGAAGTAGCCCAAGCTATTCAAGGTCTACAAAGATTATATGGAAAGATTTCAAAGGTTACAGGTAGAGGACCTGCTGCCGCTAAAGTATGTGAATTATTGGAAAGATTAAATCGAGAAGAAGAAGATAGTAAAATGAATGTATTACAACCAACACCTATAGAACATTTATTATTACTAGATAGATCTGTGGATTTATTATCACCCTTAGTCACTCAATTAACTTATGAAGGTTTAATAGATGAGATATTTGGCATAAAATACAGTAAAGTATTTATTAGAAATTACTTTTTTCTTCGTTATAATTTTATTTATAAAAATTCTGTATATGTATAATCCAATATCAAATGAATCAATTTCAGATACTGTACAGTTGCCTGCCAGAAAATTTCATGATTCTAATGATTCTCCAACTGTAATGTCTCTCAATGAGAAAGAACAAATTATACTTAACTCTGGAGAAGAATTATTTACTGAAATTAGGTAAATATAAATTTTTTCTATTCTTTGCGATAGCATTTATATTTTTACGATTTGCAGAGATAAAAATTTCAATGGAGTAGGTCCGGTCCTTAGTAAAAAAGCTAAAGTTATTTCTTCACAATTTGATGAACGACATGGGGATAAAAGTGTTCAAGAAATAAAACAATTTGTTGCTAAACTACCACATATGTTGGCAACAAAACAATCTTTAGCAAGGCGTAAGTTATTCAAAATGATGTGTTAAAAGTTTTAAATATTCTTAGAAATAACATAGATTTTTTCAATAGATACAACGATAGCAGAGATGATAAAGGAAGTCACTGACTCCAACAGCTTTTTAGAATCTTTACAAGTCGAACAAGAACTTTTAAATTGTATCGATACAGACAAACCCAATTCATATATAGAAGATTTAATAGCACAACAACAACCATTGCTTAAAGTGCTTCGCCTTCTTTGTATACAATCATTGACAAATTCTGGTTTAAAACCAAAATTATTAGATTATTATAAAAGAGAAATAATACAAACTTATGGATATCAACATTTACCAACGCTTTTAAATTTAGAAAAAGCTGGTTTGTTGAAAGCACAGCAATCCATACGTCAATATACTGTATTGAGAAAAGCATTACGTCTTACAGTAGAAGATGAAAGCGAAATAACACCCAAAGATATTAGTTACGTTCATTCTATATATGCACCTCTTAGTATTAGGTTGGCGGAACAATTAATTCAACCAAATGGTTGGCAAGGATTAAACGACGTAATGGGTTTATTACCAGGACCTACCGTAACCAATGTTTCATACAATTTAGCATTTACAGGAAGAAGTATGAATCTTTTATCACTTTGAAGAAAAATATGATATTTAAAACATAATAATTAACCTTTTTATAGGAAATTCTATTACTAGCGAAGATTCAAACTCAGATCCTCCAAAATTAGTTTTAGTATTTTTTATCGGAGGATGCACATTTGCAGAGATATCAGCTTTAAGATTTTTATCTCAACAAGAGGATCGTAAGTATAATATTAATGATTAGAATCGATAGATAATGAAGAAAAAAAAAAAAAGAATATATATGAAATAACTTTCTTTTAGTAAATGTCGAATTTATCGTGGGGACAACAAAGCTAATAAATGGTAATACATTCCTATCGTCATTAATGGAAAACATGGAAAACAATTGATTTAATAAATGACAAATAAATATTTCTATATATCTTATCCCAAAACAAATGTGTCATATATATATAATATATACATACGTATATTCTATTTATAATTTTAATTAAAGCACAGGTATAAAAGCTGAACAGTAAAATTAAATATATGAACTTCTAATAAGAAAAATAACAAAAATTTCAATTTCATTATTTTCTACAACCCAAAAAAAAAAAAAAAGCTTCATTGATTTATGATTAAACGTTAAATAATATAAAATTGTTACGAACCAATTAGGCCGACGAGCGTATTTTATAATCATCGACAGGAAAGATGGAATAACTTATGAACATTTCGCGGGTACGATCGTTGAATGTTTCCAAAAACGAGTAACGAATTTGAATTCGGTAACGGTAGGGGGTACTAATATAAGAAGAAAAGAAGACAGGAGTTACAAAAAAAAAAAAAAAAGAGACGTTTCGCATTTACCGGCGATCCAAGTACCATTTAGTTACAAAGTCTACCAACGTAGAGCGCCACAGATCATCGACAGACGGCTCGACAGTCGTAACAGAACACGACGGTATAGGAAAGTGAAAAGGCGTGAAAAAGTTTCGCGAAATTCTCTTAGGCATCCGGGCAAACGGTCTGTGTCGTGCCGTGTATCGCGTCGAGATTGCCACTGCAGTTTTTCTCGTCGCGTCTCGTGCGCGCGTGTGTGTGTGTGCGTGCGTGCGTGCGTGCGTGCGTGCGTGCGTAAGTTTGCGTGACACGTACGGGGCGTGTACGTCGTTTTCCGGGGTGCGGTGCATTTCTCATAGGACGAAAGATCTCACGGATCCACCGGATCTTAATATGTTTGAAGGATCATCGTGGTTCAGAAAAAAGAGCTGCCTATCGTGAAGTGAATTTTCTTCAAGTTGCGCGCATGCCTCCGTGCTGCTCACTCACTCGCCATTTTGGAGGTGAATATTATTTTTTACCCTCTTTGCAATCGCAATGAAGGAGTAAGAAAGAGAGAGAGAAAGAGAGAGAAAGAGAGAGAGAGAGAGAGAGAGAGAGAGAAATCGTTCGTGAACTTGAACCGCATTTCGCCGGGAAGCAGTCGTTCGTCCAGGACATGGGGATGTCATTCGACCAATGCGGACGCACGACTTGCCTCCTTGATCGCAGTGACGACGACGACGAGGACGAGGACGATCTTCCTCTATGCCATCACCAATTCCTCGTCTGTCTCTTTCTTTCGTCTTTCTTTAATTTTCCTTTCCTCTCGTCCTTCTCATTTTCTCTCCCTCTTTCTTTCTTTCTCTCTCTCTCTCTCTCTCCTCTCTATCTGTCTATCTCTATCTCTCTCTTTCTCTCTATATATCTTCCTCTCTTTCTCCCTCGTTCTTCTTTTCCCCTGTCTCTCTCTCTCTCTCTTTTTCTCTCTATATATCTATCTATCTATCTCACTCACTCTTCTCTCTTCTCTTCTCTTCTCTTCTCTTCTCCTCTTCTCTTCTCCTCTCCTCTCTTCTCTTCTCTTCTTTTCTTTCTTTCTTTTTCTTCCCTATCTTTTTCTGCGTTCGATGCCTCGCTCGCTTGCTCGGACGCGATCGTCCCGAATGAAGAAGACCCAACCCTCCTTACGCCCGCATTTTCCGTCTCCTGCGAATTTAACGCGAAACTCGTCATACTTGTTGTTTATTCGGCCGATCAACAATTCGATAACACCCTCTTTATTTCTTTATTACGGCGCACTTCCCCTCACGAAACGCCAAAATAATTCTCTTCGACGATTTCACGTGTGAGCGCGGAGAATGCGCGTTCTCGACATACCACCACTTCTTCGACCGCCTTAGGTTCACGATTCCCTCGCCTTAAAAGTAAACCCTTTTCCGGCGATTCGATTCTTAACAAGGATTCTCAAAGAATACGTGTTGTGTTTGCACGATCAACAAGGATAATGATGATGATAATTATGATGTTGATGTATGATAATCATCGTAATTCTTTCATATTTAAATTATTAATTTTCAATGTGTTCTATCTTTGAATGATATATATATATATACATATACGATGGTGTTAAATGTTTTTCTATTCTCTTACAATCCTTGTTGATCCAAATTCCTTATTGTTATTGTTTCAAGATCTTGAATCGTCTGTAAAATTTTCTCTGATATTTTTCTTTTTTCTTTTTCTTTTTTTCTTTTTCCAGATATAATGTTATTCCTGGGAATGGATTGACAGAGAATTGATAAAGATTAAAGGATTAGAAACATCTTTTATTATTAAATAAAGAGGCACGGTGTCTGTGAAATAGGCCTCGGCCATTAATTCATCAATTTCTCTACTATGCCAGCTGTTTCAAGACCCGGTAGCCTTAAAGATCCAGAGATCGCAGAATTATTTGAGAAAAATGATCCGGAGAAGATATTTGAAGACCTTCGGGAAATTGGACATGGTAGCTTTGGAGCTGTCTATTATGCCCGATGCCTGGTTACCAAAGAAATCGTTGCTATTAAGAAAATGTCATACTTGGGAAAACAAACGGTTGAAAAGTGGCAAGATATTTTAAAGGAAATTCGTTTTCTTAGGCAACTCAATCACCCAAATACTATAGAATATAAGGGTTGTTACCTCAGGGACCACACTGCCTGGGTATGTAAAAGAAATGAATTAGAAATTATTATTATAATTTATATTATAATAAGAAATTAACTTTTTATTTTATTGAAATGGTCTTTTTTGGAATCTTTTTTTTTTTTTTTTTTTTTTTTTTTTTATATATATATATATAGTTGGTGATGGAATATTGTCTTGGGTCTGCATCAGACATTATAGAGGTACATAAAAGACCTTTAAAGGAAGACGAAATAGCAGCAATCTGCGAAGGAGTTTTACGTGGTTTACATTACCTTCATTCTCTTGGAAGAATCCATCGGGATGTTAAAGCAGGAAATATTCTTCTCACCGAAAATGGAACAGTAAAATTGGCAGATTTTGGTTCTGCTAGTATAAAATGTCCAGCAAATAGCTTTGTAGGAACTCCATATTGGATGGCACCAGAAGTGATATTAGCTATGGATGAAGGGCAATATGATGGTAAAGTGGATGTATGGTCATTAGGAATTACATGCATTGAACTAGGTATGTTTATTTTAATGTTACTAACTCTTATTACTTTTCAATATAAATGTGTAAAGTTATATATATGTATATAAATAAATATGTATAATTCTAATTATTTTAGCTGAGAGAAAACCTCCTTACTTTAATATGAATGCCATGAGTGCTTTGTATCATATTGCACAAAATGACACTCCAGCTTTGAATTCACCAGATTGGACTGATGTTTTTCGACATTTTGTTGAAGTTTGTCTTACAAAAAGTCCTAATGAAAGACCAACATCTGGTACACTGCTGTCTGTACGTTTTTGCTATATATTATGAATATACAATTGTTAAATTGATTATCTATTTAAAACAGTTGATATAAATTCTTTATTTTGATGCTTCTTAATATAAAACTATTGTACTGTCTAGTTGATTATCTTCTTATAGATTTTCTATTTTATAGCATCAATTTGTTACAAGAACACGTTCTCCACAAGTCTTAATAGATTTGATTCAAAGAACAAAAGCTGCTGTTAGAGAACTAGACAATTTAAATTATCGTAAAATGAAAAAGATTTTGATGATAGATGCATGTGAAACTGAAAGTACAGTTGGGGATGCTGATGGTGTGTATATTATCAATATCATTATTTAAAATCTTCTTTTATATCTGTAATAATGTAAAATTTATATTTAAGATACTCCTGATGAACAAACTGGTGGCGATAGTAGCAAAAGTAATTCAATTACCTCAGAACATTCAATTCATTCAATGGGAGTATCAGCGAGTTCTCAAAGTTCCTCCACAAACAGCTTACCACTGCCTAATGCAGATTCAAATGACTATTCCACTGGTTCTGTTAGAAATCGACATAAAATAACGAGTGGTGGTGTCACAGCTAATCTGCTTGAACATGGTGCCAATAATTTTGCAACCATTAGAACGACATCAATTGTGACCAAACAACAAAAGGAACATATGCAAGAGGAAATGCATGAACAAATGAGCGGTTATAAGAGGATGAGGCGAGAACATCAAGGAGCTTTGGTAAGTCTCAAGATAATATTTGTATTGATATTTAATGATTAACGTTATAATTTTAACTTTATTTATAGGTTAAATTGGAAGAACGTTGTAAAATGGAAATGGAATCCCATAAACAATTATTAGATAAGGAATATGAAACATTATTGCAACAATTTAGTAAAGAATTGGAGAAGTTACAGCTTAGGCATTACCAAGAATTGGAACGTAAACTTAAACAAAACCAAAATGCGGAAAAGAAACTTCATAAAGAAATTACAAGTAGGCAAGAAGCTGATCGAAAAGCTCTTGAAGCTCAACAAAAACGAGAGTACAAAGTAATTGAATTTTTATTTTGAATCAATTTATATTACTGAAAGATTCATTGTAAACTTATTATTCTTTGTTTGATTATAGGCATACAAAGAAAGATGGAAAAAAGAACTTTCTCAGGATGAAGTAACACCAAAGCGACAAAGGGATGCTACTCTTCAAAGTCAAAAAGATAATTTAAGGCAAATGGAAGCACAGGAAGAACAACGCTTAGCTAGAGGACAAAGAGAATATCTTGATCTTGAGATTCGTAAATTTAGAAGAAAAAAGTTGCTTATCTTTCACAGTCTTGAACAAGAGCTTTTACGTGAAGTTAGTAACACGTTATTTATGTTATTTATAAATTTTATTGATTACGTCTATTCATTTATTAAATATGACTTTCAAATTCATATTTTAGGAACTGAATAAAAGACAACAACAATTAGAGCAAGCACATGCCATGCTGTTACGGCATCATGAAAAGACTCAAGAATTAGAATACAGACAACAAAGAGCAGTGCATGCTCTTAGAGAAGATCAAGTTCTTCGACAACATGCTACTGAACTTTGTAATCAACAAGATTATATGCAACGGGCTGAACGTGATTTACGTAAGAAACACGCACTTGAACTTAAGCAGCAGCCAAAGAGCCTCAAGGTAAGAAATATCATCTAAAACCCGTCTTTTAATTTATAATAAATTAAATTAAAACAGAAAAAAAAATTTATATATACTTTCTTTTAATATTAATCGTTTCAGCAAAAAGAAATGCAAATTCGCAAGCAGTTTAGGGAAACTTGTAAGATACAGACAAGACAGTATAAGGCATTAAAAGCACAGATATTGCAAACAACTCCAAAGGATGAACAGAAAGCAGTTATAAAGAAATTAAAAGAGGAACAGAGGCGAAAACTTGCACTTTTAGGAGATCAATATGAACAAAGTATTGCTGAAATGCTTCAGAAACAAAGTATACGGTTAGATGAATCGCAGGAAGTCCAGTGTCATAATCTTAAGGTTAAATATTATATATATATATAATATTTATATATATATATATTGTTTACATACAAATATTTCATATTTATTAGTATGTTCGAATTAATTAGAATTAATAACTCTGTTGGATGTTAATTTTAACGAAAATATAATTACATTTTCAATAGGAAAGGTTAAATTATGAATTAGAGATTTTGATCGCGTATCAGTCTAAAAACAAGATGCAAGCCGAAGCACAGAGAAATCGTGAACGACGTGAATTAGAAGATCGTGTATCTGTGAGACGAGCTTTACTTGAACAAAAAATGGAACTCGAAACGCAAGAATTTCTTCGCGAGCGCAGCGAACGAATACGTTTGTTACATGAAAGACAAGAACGTGAATTACAACAATTTGACGAGGAAAGTGCAAGAATAGGATTCAGGTAAATATTTATCAATATACTTTTTATATCTATTACTTGTAAAATAAAAAAAAAATTAAAAAATAAAGATTAATATCCTTAGGTTTATTATTAACTTAATAATATTTTTGCATTTTAGACAACTTTTACGATCACCGACTCATATGTGTGAAATGATATTTTATAAAAATAGAAATTATATGTCTAATTTATCATTTAGTCATTTGAGATATTAAAAGACATATTTTATTAAGTACTATTTCGAAAATTTTTTTCAATTACATAATTTTCAAGAATAATTAATATACTTAATTTTTCTGTGTTCGTATCATTATGGAAAAATAATTTTTAAATATTTCAAATCAACATCTCAAAATATCTCAAAAGATAAAAAAAATATGTATATATATATATATATATGATATATATATATAAGACTTAGATCACTTTCATAATCATTGGTCCATATATTACTAAACTCTATTCTAATAATTTGATAGATTTATATTATAAAACTTATTAATATGTTGTTAACATTATTTCAGTGCTCTGGCGATAGCAGAAGCATCAAAAGAATCGTATCCAGATGATGAAAGCCTTAGTGGCTCAATGTTAAGTCTGGCTCACAGTAATAGCTCTACATCCTTCCCCCCTAATAGTCTTTAATTTTAATTATATTAATAGAATATGTATGTATGTGTCTGCCTGTAGTAAGTACATAATGAGTCTCCCGATCTATAGTTCTATGACTTATACGGATGAAACAGTGGTTGACTCATTGCGTGCATTAATTCAAACCTAAAAAAAAGTTTTTAGGATTGGAAATGTGTATTGGACTGAAGTTAATCTATTGGGATACTTCTTTATTATCGAAATGTCAACACAGAAGCTCTTGGTTTGAAGAAATATTCCTTCATATTGAAGGAAAATTTAGATGCTTTTTGCAACATTGTAATTATTAATCTCATCCACTATCATATTTAAAAAAAAAAAAAAAAAAAAAAAAAGAAAAAAAAAGAAAAAAAAAGAAAAAAAGAAAAAAAAGAAAAGAAAAAGAATAACATCGGAAAAAAAGCAATAACAATTTATCTGACTCTCAATGTCTCTTATAAATAAATTTAAAGAATTTTGAATGATTTCAATTCTCTTGAATTTTTCGTATTGTTTTTATAAATTTATAGCTCGATTAGAGAAAAGGAATTTTAAATTTATTCATTTATTATAATGAATATTGACCATTATATAAAAATTGAGAAAAAGAAAAATAAACAATAAGGCCGAATTTATTGTATATGGCTTTATCTAATTTTATTGTATGAAATTGAAAATTAGTAATGAAGATAATTTTTAATTTTTATTTTATAACATGATTTAAAAAATTGTTGACAATATTAAAAGCTGAATACGAAAACTTATTAAAATCGAGTTTATATTACTTCCAAACATATAATATATATATATTATATAATTATAACAAACAATATATATATATATATAATATGATTATAAATGACCTTTTCTTAAAAAATTGCTTATTATAAAAATCATTCTTTGTGTTACAGGTTAGTATCATATTATAATAAGAGATAAAAAAATTTGTGTAATCTACATATAATACATGTATATCAATTTTTACCCAAATAATGGTATGATACACAAAAAGATTTTCTTGATATTAAATTCATTTGATATGATATATCAAAAATAATTTCTAATGATACCAATACTACTTCATTGTTTCATGGTTTTTATTATTTCTTAAAGAATAATAAGCAAAACTTTTAATTGTATTAATTTTCGTTGGATGGAAAATATACTTATAAAAAATATCTCATAAGTATAAAACTGCCAATGACATCCATATCTGTTGCATAGGTTTTATATATATTTTTTATTAGATACATATTGTGTATGATAAGTAATTGTTTCTATGCTAGAATTGCACTTTTTGGTTTATCTTTTTTCTCTCCTTTTTTATACTTTTTAGAAAAACAACTTTATAATTCATTAACATTGCTTGTAATTGTGATATTTAGATCTTTTATTACATGGTATTCCTCATAGTATACAGTTTCATCCAGTACACATTCCAGTTCTATATTCGTATATCATATTGTGTTTTATGTTTCTGTTTTATTATGCCTTGTGTACCTTTGTGTTTTATACATCTTGTATCGACTATCAAATGTTCAATCCGTGTTCAGCTGATTGTGACTGTTTTCTCAAAAGAGAATGTTCAAGATGTTATTTACAGTATTGCACACGTATAATATATTTTACACGACAAAAAGAAAAAAATTAAGATATATTATATCCTTGTATTTTATAGTTTTATTGAGAGAATTTGTAAAAAAAAAAAAAGAAAAAAAATTTGCACAAGCTTACAATTTCATTCTCGATAAGAATAAGAACAGATCAAATCTTTTAATGCGTGGCACTTTTTAATAGATACTTTTATTCGAATATAAATTAAATATATATATATATATATATATATGTATATATATATATATGTATATATATATATATATGTATATATATATATATATGTATATATATATATGTATATATATATATATATTGCTTTTGTGTCGAATGTCAAATAATGGGGATTGAATCAAAGACATTAAAAAATAAAAAATGTAAATAAAGTTCTCCTTGAACATTGGATACAATGAAAACTGATAATGTGATAACGAAAGAAATCTTAAAAGAGACATTCGTGCATGTTGATTTAGAAAATATATTTTTTATGAAATCATTTAATGAATACTTTGAAATAATATTATGTTACACATTGTCTTTTATTGTTATACATTTATTGCTTTTTGCTAATAAAAAGAAATTAGATTTATATTTAAAAGTATAGTTAACTTTTACGATTATAGACTTGCTCTAAAATTTTTATTTGTAAAATAAAATCAGGAGTATATAACAATGATCAATATTTTGTTGTATTATTTTTATATATGAGATATAATCAATATATATAATAATTTTAAGCTATCGTCGTTTGTGCCATACTCATATGTGCAAAATTTATAATCTATTTTTTTATGTTTGACATTTAAAAGTAATAATTCATTTAATGTTTTTTGTTAAAAAATCAAACGATGGTGTATTTGTTAACCATATCTTATATATATATAAAATACATTCCAGTTTTCATTGCACAAATACAATTTTCATAACGAGACAAAATTATATGGACAAAGAAGAAATATGTTGATAATGTTTATTAATCGTGATATATAATGGAATAAATACATGTTTTAGCATCGATAAAAGAAAACTATCACAATCAACTGAAATTTTGTCTATATAAATCACGTGTAAATATATTCTCTCACATACTACATAAACAATAATTAAAATAAAAAAAGAATTTAACATGAAAACAAGATCAGAACAATTTAAATGTATATGAACAGAACATTGTGTAATTCTTCTTTGTATTATTAGAAAAAAAATGCCTGAATTCTCAACAGACACAATTTTAGCAAATTATTATAAAAAATAATATCTATCGCTGACTAATAGAGATTGTTCGTGCTACATATTCAACTGTAGAATACTTTAAATGCAAAGTATGACAATTTCTTTAAATGAAAGATCATAAATACGTCACAGATACATAAAATCTTTAATCTTTAAATGTATAACCAACTTTATCATAGTCCTCCATAGCAATATGTATATGGAAAATCAATTTTGCAATCTTCGTAATGAAGAAATAATAACATAGAAAATAGTTGAGAAATAACTTACATTACTAAATAATTTTTCACTAGTAATTTAAATCAATATTGAAAATAAGAATACAAAAAAAGAATGTTGATTTTCAAAAAACACATAGTATGTTCCATTAAAAAAGTGAGATAAATTTTGACATGAGATATATAATTCATGTTTTTATTCCAAAATATTTCTAATTAGATCTTGTAAAGAGGAATTTTTTTTATTTTTTATTTTTTTTTCTTTTTTTTTCTTTTTTCTTTTTTTTTTTGCATTATGTTAGAGAATAAAACGAAAAACAAACTGATTAAATTATATCTATATCTTTAACTTCCTACATATAAAATGTATAATTTTTTTGTTTTAATAGTAAAAATAAAAACTGTAAGTAGTAATTGTTTTAGTTTATAATTAACGATTATACTTAATAAATAATAATCAATATATTATATAAGAAATAAGAAATGATTTTGTGCATACTGTATCATAAAAAGATTATATATTTCCCTATTTAATATAGTAATAACAGTATACACACTTCCTTAATGATTTCAATAATGATTTCAAACGATTAAGCATTTAGTTGATAGTAATTTAAACTCATTACTTTACAAAAAAAAAAAAATTAAGTCATATTATATACATACCAGTATTTAGAATAATGTTATTAACTCACTTTTTTTTAAACTCAGAATTTTAAATAGCATGTATGAACAAAGAATTTATTGTCATAAAATTTTATACGTTACATATATAATATTTTGCTAACAATAAAATTTAACTTTACATTGTACACAATTATTTGCCAATGAGAAGTATTATAGATGTATATTGTATTCTTTTTTCTTTTTGTTATATATTAAAAATAAATTTCTTTAAATTAATTCTCCAAATAGAAATATGACTGAAATAATTGGGAAAGATAATTATGTATTTAGTAAATTATAAAATTATGTTTAAATTTCAAAGAGAGAAAATTGTTTTTTTACTAGTAATTAACCTTATGAGAGAGAGAAAGAAAGAGAGAAAGAGAGAGAGAGAGAGAGAGAAAGAGAAAGAATGAGAGTGAGAGTGCTTAATATATCGCAATAAAATAAATAATAATATAATAATAAGTTTTTACATTTCTTCCATTAAAATTGTTCTTTTAATAAATTGTATATTCTTCATATATATTGTAGCACGAATTCTCTCTCTGAGTCAAATTGTATGTATGTACTAAAAATAATTTTTTGTTTTAGTCTGTAATCTCAATGTAATCTGCTGAATACCAATTTTATAAAATTAATTTTCAATATTTTGTAAATATTCCAAAGTTATAACGCGAACAAAATTTAGATACAAGCAGTGACGTAGACAATTAATCATAAGCATATCATATCAAATATAATTATTATTTTACGCTTATGAAAGCTTGTCTTTTCTCACTTATATCTCTTTACATGTGATCATTATGTTTTGATAGCCGCATATGTGTTCGCTGCTCAGTTGAAAAGATAATATTTTAAAAATTGATACCAATGTTTTAGCATTAAGTTATATATTATCTTATTATTAATTGACACTATAAGTGATGCTTTTATATAAAAAAAAAAACTTTGCAGCGAATACAATAATACATACTTTAATACAATTTTGGCTTTAACTAGGTAAAATATAATTGTTATTTTTAATAAGGTACTTGTTAATCAATTATGCAATGTTGTAAAAATAAGATATCCACATTTTGAAAACAGATCCTATAATATAGTAACAGCCACTTCAAGAGAAGTACAATATAATAGCATTAGATTCTATTAAATACAATCCAAAATAATCTAAAATGTTTATATCAAATTGGGCAATAATTATGTATATTATTATTACAATATTATTTTAGATAGTTTTCTTTATAAATAAACAATTGTATGTCTATATACTATGTGTCTAAAATAGACTTTTATTCTAAAAACCAAGTGATTACTTTCAGCAACAAAAAAAAAAGAAATATTACACTATGTCTTTATATAAGAACCGTCCATCTCTATTCTTTAAATAATCAATGTCAATTCCACAATTTCAGAAATATTGTTATATAACAATATATACGTGTACAGCATTGGTAAATATAAAATCTAAATTAATACACAAGTATTTGATGATGAAGAGAGAAAAAAATATTTATAATTTATTTATAATTTATAATGGACTTAGTTTAGACTCGTGAAGTGGCTTCTACTATAAAATATATCACTCTTTTAGACAAATTAAAAAAAAAAATTAATTACTCTGTGTACATTTATAGAAAACATACTGCAATCAATGTCCAATCGATAAGATTTCGTTTTCTTGAACTTTTAAAAATACATCAGCATTGTGAAATTAAACACATCTTTCAAAATGATATGACACAACAATGTGTCATATGAATAAAATATGTAAAAATCAATTTCATTATATAACAGATTTCAAACTAAAGTACACTATGAATGTACATTAATGCAATAAGTTTTAATAAAATGATCATTACTGATCGTAATATTTTTTTTTTTCTTTTATTCCACTAATTTTATGTATTCAAAAATGCAATTAAAATATTAGTAAAATAGATAAAACAATGCTGGTGTTAAAACTTTCTTGACTGTATTTTATATACAGCGCCAATATTTAAAATTAATCTATAAATCGTGATTAAATGTATCAAAGTGCTCATAATGTATAATAATACTATGTAAGGATAGGTATATATTCTTTACATTATTATAATTTTTACTATTGCTATTATTACCTTCCATTATTATCTATAAATACTGACTATTAATATGTTTCCATAAAAACATTAATTAACGAAGTATTATATGGATAACGTATATAATTCTATTGCAATAATCTTTTTTTAAATTACAACTGTTTTAAAGCGATACTGCACAAAAATTTATTCTCATTTTTTAATTATAATGTCAAATAGGAAAATGAAAATGAAATTTATAATTTTGGATAATGGTTATAAATTTATAAATAAGGAATGATTTAATTTGATTCCCTTCATTATTTAACTTTTATTAAAAAGAAAACGATTTTTATATATAAATTTTCTTTTCTTTACATATTATAAACTTTTGAATTACATTCAATAAATTCAATCAAAACAAAAAAAGAAAAAAAAATGTGAATATATAGTAAAGAGAAAATTAATTTTTATTTGGAATTATATAAAAATTAAATTTTTTTATCATAAAAGAAAATATATTAAAAATAATAGATGTTTGTTAAAAGAAAAAAAAAATCACTCTACTGTAAAGAGTAATATTGTATATTCATCTATACATAAATGTTGTGCTTCAACTGACAATGAATATAATAACTTGCATTTACTTATAGTCATAATATAGAATTTGAAATAGTAGCAAAATACATTCTGCCAGTTGTAATACAACAAAACATTTTAGCATTCAACGTATTGCGCGTATAGATTACAGAATTATATATATATATATTATATATATATATTATATATATTATATATATATATATATGATGTACATTATAACAAATGTTTTTACATTATTACATTGATAGATAAGTAATAATAAGTGATATTATACAAATGCATTGGTATTTGCAAGAATGATAGTTTATTGTGTGGGGGAAAACGTAGTTGGGCTTAATATGCGACAATGCATCTCTCTTATAAGAGGGACAGTGTATGCCACACATTGATCCCACCCAGGTAATCTCCAAGCACTTTCGCGTGTATCTTTTCGTGATTGAAGATCTTTATAGCCTGAAAATAAAGAGAAATACATTTTTTCCAATTGTACATAAGACGCTTCCTAATATTAAACTTACACCAAATATGATGAACATTGTACAGCCTTCCAATTTGTGAAAAATAACCAGCAAAGGGTTCATCGTTATTACGTCTAAAATTAATAGCTTTAGCCCAATTATTACCCCATTCGATCATTGTACCAGGTTTCAAGCTATAACTTCGTATTTCATATATGTTTGGACCTTTACGTTTTTCGAGAGGCGGCCAATAACTAAATGCCAATAAATATTGTAGGTGACGAGATCTTAAATAATTTCCACGTTCCTTGAGTAAAAGTTGATAATTCTGATACATACGAAATGCATATTACATAAAATAATCAATTAATATGTTTAACTGAATTGTCAAAGTAAATCAAATTATACCTCATCTTTGGAAAGTAAAATTTGTGCATGATCAATACGTTCATAGCCACCAGTATATTGCCAGAGATGTAAAGCTTGATCTAAATCTCCTACTGCAACAGTCCATGATCCAACTAATTCACATTTCAGATCAGATTTTTTCGAATGTATTAGATTAACATTTTGTTCGCTGAAAATAAAATTAAATAGAAGATCACGTTATATATACACAAACATACACATGCATAAACATACACATACATATACATAGATACACACGTACATACATACATACATATATATATATATATATATATATATATATATATATGAGTTAAAATATATTCTCTATTAAACAAAATTTCTTAAAATTAATCAACCATGAAATAAACTGATAATATAAAAGGAAATTATAAGTACATATTTAAAATATGTTAATGAGTCATTAAATCGAAAGGTCAATGGATGATAAAATGTACGACGAGATCATGCCATTTTACTTACTAGTTAGTTAAATATTTATCGATGGAATCAGGACGGACATTATGCGTATGTAAAGCATAAATCACATCCTTGTCCGAAAGCATTCGCGAATGAGACTCCTTCGTTGGTTCGATCTTTCTTACCAAAAGTTTGCTTATCCATCTCTTACTATCTTGTCGTACCAATGACCTTGCCAGGGACCTAAAACATACGATTTGTTGGCTATTTTGAAAGCATCTTTATTTGAACTTCATTTTAAAATAAAGTATCAGACATAAATAATTAAAATCAATATTTGTCTATCTTTTTCCTTCTTTTTTCTTTTTTTTCCTTTCTTTTTTTTTTTTGTTTTTTTGTTTTTTTTTTTGTTTTTCTTTCTAAACAAAATACTCAGCTAATCTCGTCCTACCGAGTGTTAATAAACAATGATGTTTTTGGCTTGTCGATTACCGTGACCTGCACGGTTCTGAATCTTCTTAAAACGGCAGCCATTCTTATTGGATCCTCGAAAATAGATATCCACCACTTCGCGCCCAATAAACTTCAGAATTAAGCTCGTTTAACCTTGTAGTTAAACACGGCTCGTTAACGAGAATACACTGCGTGAGGCCGCCTAAATACGCTGTTGATTTAGTTTTATTCATAATCTCCATTCGTGATTGTTTCTTTCTACACGGAATGACTGCTGAACTTACGGCCATCGAAATTGTTGTTATTTGATTAATCTCCTATGCCACGCTCGCTCTCTCTTTCTCTCTCTCTCTTTCTCTTTCTCTTTCTCTTGCCTTTCACTTCTATAGCGCGTGCGCTTCTCTTCTGTGTACGTCAAGAGCTTATCATTTACTCATTGTTAGTCTTTTCTCCGTATACATAAGTAGTACAGCAAATCGTAACGAGAGGACGAGAAGTGGGGGAGAATCACATATCTCGTACCACCTCCTTTTAAAATTCTTTTCCATTTGACTCTCCACATATCTCGTCGAGTGACTTCGTTACTCTTCGACTGTGGTTTTTACAAAACGAATTTTCTTCAACAACAGGTTACTTTATTATTTACATTTTTTCTGTTTTCTTTTCTTTTTTTTTTTTTTTTTGTAACGTATTAAGCGTGTATTATTAGTATTATTATTATTCATTGGAAAATCTGAAAATTAGATAAGGTTATGTAAGGAGGACAAAATTAATATAATTATAATTGTATTTTTATCATTTATTTTATTGGATCTTAATAGAAACTTACCAAAATAATTTTTATAGGCTTTCTTTAAAAACCAATAAATCTCTCTCGAAAATCGGAGAAGGAATATATATATATATATAATTGAGATTATCGTTGGTGTAAAAAAAATTTGAATTTGGTTACAAATTTTTCGATTCCTACGCTGGTCATTGACGATACAATTTTTGAAGAGGAAACTCATAATTAAATTTTGTATTTTTTAGTTTTTATTAAATAGAAATTTTTTATTATTTTTCTTTTTTTTTTTCTTCTTTTTTTTTTTGTAGAGGAAGAGCAAATATTTATTTTTCCTAAGAAAATTAATTCATTTAGAGGATATTACTGCTTTGATCATAACCTTAAACTGAACTTACAATGTAGATCTTAACCAATCGGAGAGCTTCAATTTTCTTCTGCCCAATGCACAATAGTTCAAAAAAAATTGTTTTCCTAAAATCGTTGTCACTTGTCAGTATATATAATTTCTTTTCGTGGATCAATTGTCTTGTTCGATTGTCGACGCCTAGTTAGGGGGGATAAGAACAGGGTATACATTTTGAGTGTTTTATAAATACATTCTGGTACATACGTAAATATCCATTGGTAATTAATGAATAGTAAATGTAACCTGATAATAAGTATTTACGTAATTCTTCGTATTTTGACTAATATAAATATATTTTCCTTTATAAATAAGATTTTAATTCTGCAAACAATTCCAATTATCTTGTATGTTTTTGATAAATTTTTCTTTATCAAAAATATATAAGATCTATTTTGTCTTTTTGAAATTATTGAAATATAATCGTGTAATATGTAAGTATATTCTATTTGGCTAAAAGAATTTTTATAGTATAATATTAATATTTCAGTCATCGAAAAAATAAACACACAATTTTGTTTATACACACATATAGTATCGGATAAATTCTGTATATCTGTTAAATTGAAAGTTATATCTATTATCAGCGCACAACCCCAGTTAGTAACAGGTTCAATTTTTCAATGTTGTCCTTGTCTAGCTGTGGGGCTAGTGAACTGATATGATACCGCAATTATACCTTGATCATCTCTCCTCTAATTGCGACAAACAACTTTCATATGCAATATACCGTTTGGATATATAACAGGCCCCAGACTGCTAACACTAATGCAAATGTCCAATTTTCGTTGCCATTTTTCAAATGGTTTCAAATCGATTGGACTTTGGCCTCATTGGTGAAAGTGGTGTGGCCACACAACAAGCTTGATACTTAGAAGAACGTTACGTTTGGAAGTTATTGTTAGGTTCAAATGTTGTTGTTTTTTACTATTGTTTATAATTAAAGATAATTTGTTATCTATCTCACAAAATGTATAAGATCTTTATACACCTAAAAAATAAGTTTTCCAATTTTAGCTCTAATATAAATACTCGGACATTATAGTGTTTCGCAGATGTCTTTTTCAATGGATATTGATAAAGAGGAAAACAGTACAGAAGACTTTCAACTGGAGATGCAAAGCGACATGGATAAACCAGATTTCATGGATACGAATTATCAAGAAAAAGATGATGTTCTGTATAATGAGGATGGCACTCAAAGTATAGAGTCAAACATTGATCAAAACAGTCATGAAAAGATGTTTGATCAAAGTCATTGTAATGATACAATGGAAGATGATGTTAATCTTCTAAATGCTGCTATCGATGCAGTTAATGGTTTGGTGAGCCAGGAAGCAGAATCTAATGCTGATGACATTGTAACCAATGATGATTTAAGACAATTTGACGTGTTGGATGATCTAGAACGACATCCAGATCAAAATTGTTCAGACATGGACTCTGATACAAACGAGAGCATGGATTCTGATGTACCGGATGAAGAAATCGAAGCTATGCTTGAAGAAGGTAATTTTTAATTATTTCTTCCTTTTTTTTTTTTATAAATAAAAATAATATGGAATAATGATCATTAATTTTATAATGATCATTACTATAGACAAGTGTTACATTTTTAAATCTTTGAAATTAATGAGACAAAATGAAAAGTATTAGATATTTTAAATACTATATAATTAGCATTACTTTTTTCAAAAAAATAAAAGAAAAAAAAAATTAAATTCTTGGACTTTAATTGCATAATTTCTTATACTGCAAAATATCTCTCACAAGATATATACGCTTATATCTTGTATCATATGGATATTAGTTAATTATGAGAAGAGGAAGTAAGATTACTTCTTTTTGTACTTTTAGTACAGATCATGCAGCTGCCAAGTATCTTTTTTAGTTAAGTATTATGTACTAGGTTTACCAGAAGAATTTAAAGGAAAGAGGAAAGACAAGAAAGATAATATGCCATATGAAGAAAAGGAGAAACTTGTTTTAGATGGTAAGCTAAATAGATTCACAGAAAAATTTATTTCAAATGAAAGCACTAATGCTAATAATCAATTATTTCTTTTAGAAATTGGACATAATCATTTTGACGTCTTGCCCGAAGGTTGGGTACAAGTAACGCATAACAGTGGAATGCCACTGTATTTACATAAACAAAGCAGAGTTTGTACATTAGCCAAACCATATTTTCTTGGTCCAGGAAGTGTAAGAAAACATGAAGTGCCTGTTAGTGCGATACCTTGTCTTCAATACAGAAGAGCATTGCATGAAGAAGAGGAAGAAAAGAAGAAAGAAAAAGATCGCGAGCCCTCTGCAGAAGTTTGTAGTCTTCCTAGTGCAAAAATAGAGACCATTCAAGAGAACCGAGCGGCTCATTCTTTAGACAGCGAACAACTTAGAAATTATTGTCAATCACTCTTCCGTTTTAAAGCCATTAAAGTAATGAGATTTCAGTAAGTGCATTTTATTTTATTATTATTAATTAATTTATATATATATATATTTTTTTTTTTTTATAACAAATTTTTGACAAGAATTTGTCTAACAATTTTACATAATTTCCTAGGTCGTGGTCTGCCCGTAGGAAGTTTACAAAAAATAAAAAACATCGTAAGCAATTGGAACGTCCAACTTTGCCCGATGGTACAAAGTTAATAACATTCCCAGTTACGAGTACGGGAATGACGGGAAGCAGTGGTAATACAACAGGAGAAGATAATGGTACGCAAAGACCGTCGAAACATTGGATAATGAATCCATCTGGGAAAAGTTATGTTTGTATTCTTCATGAGTACGTACAACATGCCTTAAAGAAACAACCAACATACAAATTTAAGGAACTAGGTATAAAATTATAATTAATATTTAAGCTTTCATGAATTTATGGAGACAATTAATTTCATTAAAAAGAAAAAAAAATAATTAATTATAGAAAATGCAGCAACACCGTATTCCGCAGTAGTTTGTATTAATGACATGGAATACGGCAGTGGTTTTGGTAGTAGTAAGAAACAAGCAAAAGCTAATGCAGCACGGAAAACTCTTGAAATATTGATTCCACAAATGAGAGATAAGATCTCTGGAGAGAATGGTGATAATGGTTCTGGTAATTCTAGTCGAACGATTAAAGCATCAAGAGGAAATTCTGATGCAGATTTGTCATTTTTTGATGAGATCTCAATAACGGATCCACGGGTAGCAGAATTTTGTGCTAAAACGACCGAACCATCTCCTCATGCAATTTTGATTACTTGTCTTCAAAGGAATTATGGTTTGGGGGATATGCATATTAATTATTCCGTAAATACATTGAAACACCAACGTAATGAATTTACAATGCGTGTTGGAAAACACGAGGCTACAGTTGTAAGTGTTTTGATGAAACATTAAACGAAACTAATGAGGAATAAAAAAAAAAAAAAAAAAAGAAAAATAGGATATATATATATAATATTAATATTGAAATTTGTATAGGTATGTCGTAACAAGAAAGATGGAAAACAAAGAGCAGCTCAGGCAATTTTACAACTAATGCATCCACACATTCAATCCTGGGGTTCCTTGTTAAGGTTATACGGATCACGGAGTGTAAAATCCTTTAAAGAAAAAAAACAATTAGAACAAGAAATAACATTGTTGCAAGGAAAAGCAGCGGTTAATCAACCGAATCATGCAATATTAGGTAAACTTAGACAAGAAATGCGTAAACTAGCTGAACAACATAAAGCAATACAACCTATCGGTAAATTTGTACCATTAGATTTGCCCACTGGTTCTTCAGCTAATTTAAATAATGTAGATTTGTAGTATACTAGTCAAATTTAGGGAAGTCTATTGATATACGAAAAAAATATATTAGATTGATTGATTTTAGCAAAAAAAAAATAAAAAAAAGAAAAAAAGAAAAAAAAGAAAACAAGAAAAAAAAAGAAAAAAAAAATAGGCTACATATACGATTGAAATGTATCATGAAAAAAATATAAAAGTTCTCTTTTAACAGTTCTTGTATTATAAGCAAACGTGATATATATATATATATATATATATATACACACCATACAATTTTTTATATATCATTTTTAAAATACACTATCTAATCTTTACTTAACTGAAAACTGTAGTTTCTACATTTTTGCATTGTTTCTTTTATAGAACAATATTATTAATAATAAAGAAAAAAAAAACTTGCTTTTTATATCTCTATTGTAATAATTATACTTAAGATACAATATCAGAATGTGTATGATGTAATCAAAAATACTTATAAGTATCAAAAATAAAAATAAAAAACACTAGTCATACATAATCTACTACAATTCATATCTACTCTAGAATTTTCCATTTTTTTAATAACATTTCAAATTAAATGAACTGCCTCAATGAATCATTGAAAATATTTTAAGAGAATTTATTGTAAAATCATTGTTTTTATTTACGAAAGAATACAATATATATATATAATATAATATAATATATATATATATATATATTTCTTTTTCATAATGAGAACTTTCTATAACATTAGATAAGTTTTTTTTTTACTAATTATAGTCAAAATTATATGATGCGTATTTCATACTTAAAATTAATAAATTATATATATATATAGAACTTATTAATAAATATTTTATTTGTTGTATATACCTCGTTTATCAAAAAGATGTAGCTAAAAAAAAATTAATAGGAAGTTATTGTTTATAGTATTGAAATTGTGATTGCAAAATTCTTATAATTATGACATAAATGCAATAAAAATTATTATTTTTAAATTAATCAAATTAATCTTTTCATTTCTTTTTGAATATTTTCGTATAATAACCAATTAATATGGAATACATGTATGTATGTATATATATATTTATATATATATATATAAACAATTTATCTCGCCAATAATAGACATTATTTTTTGCATCTGCTAGATTAAATGCAAATAACACAATAATACTTGAAATCTATAAAATTTCATTTTTGCAATTATTTGAGAACAATGAATACTAATTTTGATACTATAAGGAACCATGAATTTTATATAAATGGACAATGATTATTAATATCTATTTATAACATAATAATATACTTAAGTCATTAATTAATAATCTTTTGGCTCTTTCGAAGACATATATATATATATATTTATATATTTATATATATATATATTTTAAAACGTAAGCATTATAATTACTATCTACTTTATACATATTAACAAATGCCATGAGAATATTGTATAAATTACTGAAGAGTAAATTACATTCAATCGCATATTTTAGTTTTGAATGTATATATGTATGTATGTATATACCAGATATATTAAATACTGTACTTTTTCAAAAAATGTTATACAAGGTTTTCATCATATTTATTCAATATACAGACAGTACTGTAACTATGATTATATATATATTAAAATACTTCTGAATACATATATATATATATATATATATATATGTATATATTCAGAATATATATATATATATGCAATACCAATTACTTCGTTATTATACTATTGTATAATCTATTTGTTTTAGAAATTTTTTTATAAATAATATTAATAATAATAATAAACATGCGATTATAAAATAATCACAATTCCGTGCATATTTACAAAGTGTAAAGTGAGCTGCGTGTGTATACCTAACACGCACGTTGTATATAACATTGCTAGATTAACATATAATGGCACAAAATGTATTTTCATTTGTGTAATTTTCTAATAATAATATGGGTGCTAATTATAGATATGTAATGGAAATATACTTTTGCATCGATTGTGTCATTATTCAAAAAGTGAAACTTTTTTTATGCAAATTGAATAATACCCCTACGAAATTTTTGTTAACATTTAATATGTCTCTCACCTATATATAAAAAGATAAATAAAATTTACCTGAATACGAATAATATAGTTTTTACTTGGCATGTTTATAATTTGCAGTTTGAAATATTTTCATGTGTAAAAAAATATATATATTTAAAAAATGTTATAATGTGATAAACTTTGGAAGCAAATTATAAATAGTATATATGAAGTAAATGATAATCATATAAGATGAAATTCGTTTCTAATTGTGATCTATTCTTATTAAATATTGTTGATCTTTGAATATCAAGTCACAAAAAAATAATTACTATAGTCAGGTTGTGTAATAAACAGATCGATGTAATATGATAGTTTTCAAGAGAAAAAATTTAATACGTTTCGATTGTGAAAGCTTATTCTTTTTACGTAGCACTAAGTATCAAATTACAACGTTATTCAATTAAATTCTGAGAGCTGTAGTAATTATTTTCATTATTTTTACATACTTATATGTATGCCTCTATCAAAAAACTAAGTTCTAAATGATTACATTATCTATCGTTTTTGTTATAGATAATAAATGATTAAATCAGTATTATATTATGATGTTAAACAAATCTTTAGATTTATAAATGATTTTTTTTTCTTTTTCTTTTTTCTTTTTTTTTTTTTTTTCTTTTTTTTCTTTTTTTATGTTTATGTTTATGAGGAGCAATCTTTCATATAATCTTTCAAAAATTTGTTATATAGTTATTTTCATACCAAACAACTGAAAAAATACATTACATAGATTCATCACAAGTGCTGTTACTGGATAGTGCCATTTTTGAAAGACTGGAAAGACTTCGTCGAGGACTACTACCTCCTAAAAAGCTGCTGCTGGATTCAGAGAAGATTTTTCGGAAACTGTAAAAATAAATCAAATAGAATAATGATGGAATATATAAGAAATTAAACGATATATAATTTACAAGATATAATTAGATAATGCATACAATTTACGAATGCCAGATTCTGATGATTTTTTCCAAGGTGCATCATCTGGTTCATAAGGAAGAGGACCTTGTACAGGTGCATCCTTGTCATCTATAGGTCTGGAAAAATTATTAAATAAAAATATACGGTTTTTTTTTTTTCTTTAAATGATATTACAAATTAAATAATAAATCATTACAAAAACGTAATTCTTTAAACAAATAATACAGTAACATACATTTCTGGTTTTGGTCGATAATATTCCAATTCATCTTCCAAATCTGAAACTCTTGCTTTTAATTCGTTTCTTTCATGCAAGATTTCTTTTAGTTCAGCAGTAGTAAATCTGGGTCTATCTGGATCATCCAAATCGTATACAGCTTTATTTGTCAAATCAGGACATCCTTGTGATTTAGATAAATCTTCATTTTCTTTCTTGGCTAGTCCAAGTCTACCTCTAAGTTGTATTAATTCTCGATTTTGATCTTGCAATTGTGCTAAGAAATCTGCTCTTTCCTCTACAAGACCGCGTGCTTGCATTTGTGCTTGACGTTGCTTACGTTTTAATTCTCTTCCAACAACCCCAAGTTTTTCAACTTGTGATGTTAGCTAAAAAAAAAAAACAAAAAAAAAAAAATTATGAAAAAAAAACTAGAAATAAGATTTACATAAATGATCGATTTTTATACTCGCATAAATCGATAAATATCATTTTACATTTTCTATTTCTGAATTCTTTTGCGTAAGTTCTCGATCCCTTGCTCTAATTTGATCACGTTGCTTATCTATCATAGATCTTAAATGTTGCAAAACTGAAACATCCACTTCTTGACTAGCTGTAAAAGCTAAAAAGCCAACATATATATAATCATTATGATTAAATTAAAAAAAGATTTATATATAAGATATTAATAGTAGTTATTGGGTAAGTGGTTAGTACTTTGTTTACCGCTGTACTGACTATCACTTTGTGATTCCCGTAAAGCTTCTGCCAATCGTCTATTCTCTTCTTGTAATCTAGTTACCATGCCAACTAAATCTCTTGATTCTTGTCTCCAATGTTCTTCAATTTGCTCCAACTCCTAATAGAATTAAGATTAGAGGTTTTGATATTGATTTCTAAATATTTATAAAAATATGAATCATTACTTTTTCAAATCTTTGTCTGTCCTCAGCTTTTCCAATTTTATCGCTTTCAAGTTGTATAATTTTAGCCCTTAATTCTTGAACCGTAGTATTTTCTCTTTCATTTTTAATTGCAAGATTTTCGAGCAATTCTAAAGCGTTAATAACTTTTGGCATAAGATTCGTTACAGATTCAACGCCAAACAGATCTATAAGTTTCTCACATTCCTTTCCTATTTCTGAGGCAATATCATAGACATCTACTACCGAGACATCTGATACCACAGAATATTCTTCCATTGTAGAAGTATGATTGGGCTTTAGACAAAAAGGCATGAATAATACTTATATGAAAATTGTTTCCTTACATAAACCTAATAACAAAAAAAGATATTTAAAATATAGATTATAAAATAATATTTGGATTATATATCAATCCTATAAAATATATTTATAGCAAGCTAAATTTTTTATTAGTACAAATAGATATCGGTCAAGACATTCATACTTTTATCATTCATTTTTCATTTTGATTAAAATAATATAAAATTATTATTATTTATTGTATTATATTAAATTATTTGAAATAATAAAAAACAAATTGTCATAACTTTTTTTATGGATAGGAAAAAATACTTTAATTGGTAATATAATGAAAATTACATTTCTACGTACACGGATAACTTTTTTTTTATTGTAAAAACATTTTTTTCTAGCACACAAAAAATTTCAATTCAACAAGTATAATTTCGTCTACGCTTGATGACTAACGTATGCGATGTCAGTCCTTTTTTATATGAACTGTCTAATCCAAGATCTAAACTTGAGCATGACGAGGTTAAATCTTTTATCGCGGTTATCCTGTGACTCTTCTGATTGGCTATCTCTTCGATAATATCGATATGAAACACTATCGATATTACTACGATATTACGTATATGTCTATATACATTCTATTGGTAGCACTGACTCGAGATCATTTAGTCTATACACGAGTCCGTGTGCTGTCAGAAGATTTTATAAATATTACAAAAATGGACAAAGAATCTCGTAAGTAATAAAATAATAAAATAAATTTATAATTAACATATACGATAAATACGTATTTGTATATATATATATATATACATATAACTTATTAATTTAATATGCAATATTTTGTTTCTAGAAAATATATGTTTACCTTTATCAATTAATTTAACAAAAAGTGTTACAACTTATAAAAATAATGAACGATATCTTATAAACTTTTTACAAAACCTATTACCATCGTCTGATATAAAATCTGCAGCAGATGAATTGAAAAAGGTAATAAATTATTTATTTGTCAACATAACCTAAAAGATGATCGTTTTGAAGACTATTGCATTCATCGTTTTCTACATTCTTGTTATAGACTTATATATTTAGTAAACTTAGATCTAAAACTACGAGAAATATCAAAATTAAAAAGAAATTTTTAACTACGAGAAAACGGATATTACTTGGATTAGGTAAAATTAGCAACAAAAATGGTTTAAAATATACAGATCTATTACCACTCCATGAATTGTGGTTAAAATATATAAAGAATATTTTGGGTGATAAATTTTCATCCAGTGCGACTCATAATCCAATTGATTCTAATTGGGAGAATATAAATCAACAATTAATAAAAGCAGACTTTCATGGTGCTAAAATTTCTGTAGTTAAATCTAAATGCCCTAGTTTGGTCGGTATTAATGGTATAATTGTGCAAGATACTAAGAATACTTTCAGATTATGTAGTACAGATGATGTTATGCGTAGTGAGTATTAATATCATATTTATTAGCAAACAATTAATAAAGTGATAAATATAAGGAATGACATGAGAAAAATTGTTTTATCGTTACATTGTTATAATAAACGTTTTTATTATAGCCTTACCAAAGAATGCTATAGTAATAGAACTTTACTTACACGACCTAACGCTGCAAATATATGGAAAACAGTTGTCCGTAAGACCTACTGAAAGAACAGTCAAAAAATTTAAAAGCGCACATACCTTTGAATTATAACAAGCTCTAATTTATGTACAACGTATGATATTTTGTGCATCAAAGTACATATTATTTATAAGAAATCTTCCTTATAGAATAATATTCATGTTCATTAAAGTACATTTAATCAAATATCATGTAGAATAATACTTGAACACTATAACGCAATCTATTTGAAATGTAAATTTATATAAATAAAATCTACATATATACATGTGTATGTATATACGTTAAAAAATTAGGCATAAAACAGACATGTTCACAAAAACATCTATTATATAATAGCCAATACAATAATAAGTTATTAAAATACTTGAAGCCTGAGGAGCATTGTATTTCTACATTTTCACTATCTCAGAATGTATTTCATCTAATAAATAATATATTTTATATTCTATCACTTTTTTTTCTGTTTTTTTTTTTCTTTTTTGTTTTAATTTCATATCTTTATCCTACTAATGTATCATTTAAATATACATAATATGATTAGCTGATGCCATATATGCTATGAGCAAAATAATAAGGCAACTTTTAATAAAGATTGCTTTTCATTAAAATATCATTGTGAACTTTCTTTGCCACAAATTACAATTCCATTGGTTTTGGCGCATGGACTTATATCATTTATTACAGTTATTATAATTATTTATTTTTCTTATACCATTCACTCTGATATAGAATACGATATAATATATGTATATATATATACTACTTACATGTTACATTGAATAGCAGTACGATATATAATTATATATATATACATATATATATGTATATGTAAATGTATATGTATATATATATAATTATTAACCAATTCTATTTTCAATTCAGTGTATTCAATAATTGATCAAAATTAATAATAATAGAATATTATGATATAATACTATAATAATTCCCAATTAGATTAGCACGTAAAATAAAAATATTAAACAATATATTTGTTTTTCTTTTTAACTTGAAAAAGGACGAAATAATTTTTGAAAATGTTAAACATTCTCATTTGTATCAACTTGACTTAACATATGTTCCTAAAGCTTGAATACTAAACGAAAGTTGTAGAATCAAGAACATTATTTCTGATCTCAAATGTTAATTAATATTTAAATGTATTGTGCCCTATATTTTACCTCGGAATCTTTCGTTAAATAACTTTCGTTTAATATCTTTTATGTATAACAAGGTTTTTGAAATATTACAATGCTTTTCTTTGTGATCTATGAAACGTAAAAATGTTGACTGAGATGTCTTATGTCGTGAAATAGACCTATTCAGGAACGTGACACGTAAGATATACCAGAAATACCAAAGTATAGAAATAGAGATAAAGATAGAATCACATATTGTACATTGAATCAAATATTAAATGTTTTGTACATTGAACATAAATTGATCAACAAGTTAATGTCATGATTGAATTATAACTACATATTTTGCTATCACTTTAAAAATCTATTTTGTTTGAATGATTATAAATACTATAAGTGTGTAACAATGTAAAGTTAATAGTTAAAATAAGAAACGTAGTAATAATAGTATATCAATGCATGGAATAAGTAGAAAACATTAAAGACTGTATATGTTCATACAACGAATTAAGAAATAATCTCTCTTTTATCCTATTACACTTGCATACACATCGACAATTTTATTTATATCCTTTGTGTATAATTTATTGCCATATTTCTTGGCTAGAAGTAAAAATGTTGTATATAATAAACAAAGACGTAAATATACAATCGAATAAATATATATATATGTATATATGTATATATATATATATGTATATCGATACATCAATATGATAATGAGACATTTTACAATCCGATGTTTTCACAGAATAAACAGAAATATTTTTTTAAATGATGAATCTTATTTTTTATTAGGCAATATTATAAAGCTTCTTTTCGTGTTTTATTACCAACATATATATATATAGATATACACACATATGTATATATATATATATATTACGTGCTACACATACAATATGTAAATCTCCAATTATCTCATAGCGTTGTTACATCCAGGCAATCATAGATGCATTTCAAGTTCCCTTTTTCAATAACTATATATATATATATATGCTTCGCAATATATCCTACTATTATAATGATGTATCGGAAACTTCTTTCTAATTATTTAAAGGAAAAAAAAAAAAAAAAGCAATAATATATAATAAATTAAAATTTATCTCCAATTATTTAAATAGTAATGTTTTTGAATAAACTGAGAATATTATGTATATATGACATTAACAATTTACTGTTCTTGGAACTATTAACTTAACATGAGTATAAAATTCACTTAAAAAAAAAAAAAATCCTTGCATGCGCTCACATTAATATATTTTATAATCAAAGGAAGCACTTTATAGCATGAGAGAAAGAAATTCAATAAATATAAATTTATAATACAACGTAATAGAGACGGCCATATATAAATGTAATATTAATTTTTTTTAAACTAAATTGTATAAACATTAATATATCAATCAAATTTTTTCATCTCCCTTTTGAACATAGTATACAACGCTACGTTATTTCCTACCATGTTGTATTTAATAACATGAAACAATTTATAATGAACTATAGAACCGACAATATGATATTAAAAAATATTTATACCATATCGTACACATTTGTCATTGTATTTTCTTTAAAATATTTATATTAATTAATACTTAATTTGCAATATGGGGTGCTTCTTATTTAAAAATGAAACTTTTTAATCCGGTTAGTAATACATTTAACAATTTAAGAAATGTTTACAAGATTTAATATAAACAGTAGAATGCTTGAAAATAATCTTGCGCTCGCGCTTATTATTTTCATTGTGTTACAATGAGATTTCAATACAACAGTATTTTTCTTCTAACACTTTTTTTTTTTTTTTTTCTTTTTTTTTCATATTTTTCTTTTTCTTTTTTTTTTCTTTTTTTTTTATTTTTTTTTTTTTTCTTTTCTTCTCTTCAGCAATTAATTATGACTAAAATCTAATAAAATAATCTTGTTTTTCCTAAATTTTATAGAAAAGTAGACTTTGTTGACCTGCTTTGTTTGATGCATTACATAGTGTATTTCAAATACCATACCCTTGATAAGCGGCTGCAGGAGGTGCGTACACACTTTGTGGAGGTGTAGCGTATACATTTTGAGGTGCATAACCAGGTGCCATCATACCAGGTCCTGCAGTTAGCATCAATTGGGGCTCCGCTAAAAATATGATGAAATCATTAATAATCATCATCAAAATATTATAATAATGATATCAGACATTACTCGGGCCTTTTTCTATACATTTTTATAAATATGATTCCATAATACTTACGCATGATCATAGGTTTATGTTCCTGATGATCAGTTTCTTCAATTCGACGACTTTCTGCCTCTTCTAACTTATCGACCTATATAAGCACGTTATTAAATGATAAATTATCAGATTTTTGACAAAATAAGAAAGAAAGAAAGAAAAGAAAAAAAAAAGAAAAAGAAAAACATTAATATATTGTAATAAAATTTATAAATTTACCTTTACCTTAGTAATATATTCACGTGCTACTTGAATAAGATATGGCATAGCAAAAGATAATATACGATGTCTCCACGCTAATTCTAAGATAACATCTGGATGAAGCAAATCGTAACAATGGAATAAACATGCTGCGAAACAGTCTTTTGAACCTCTTTCCAAAAACCATTCTAATAATGCCTCAGCAACTTCTGCATCTCGAGATTCTGCAGCGTACTCCATAGCATCCCTATAAACACACAAAAAAAAAAAAAAACATGATTAAAAATTTATATAGAAGAGATATAAGTATCCTTGAGAGAAAAAAAGGAAAGATTTATCTTTAATTTGTTGCAGCAAATAAAAAGCGTAGCGGTGTGAGTTTATATTTAAATTTTTTTTTTTTTTTTAATCTAATTTTTTATCTAACGCGCATTGTACTTACCTGAATAATCTATCTTTTTTACAAAGCTCTACGGATTGCTTCCATCGATTATTTCCTTTGTATAAATATGCAGCAATTCTTCTGAACTCAATTAATTCATGCTTTTCCAATTGTTGTGCTAACGCAATATTATCAAAATTATCAAACGCGTCTATCGACGTTCTCAGGCCCTGATAATCTTCTTCGTCTATGAGCAAGCCATTTAAAGCCTCGTTAATTGCTTTATTATTAAGTGCTTGAACCGATCTCAAATAAGGTTTCACTAATTGCAAATGTCCAGTCCTTGTGAAATATGCAACTGCTCTTGTGTGATCCATTCGTGGTGCGAGTACAAGCAGTATATCATTTAGCAGCAGTGGTTTATACTCAACATAAAATTGTATAGCTTTATAATATAGTTCAACATTTGCCACTTTAGTAATTACATCTTTGAAGTGTCCCTCGCGCCAAGCTTCAGTAGGATGCTGCATCATTGCTAACACCGCATTATCATATTCTTCATATTTATCATATAAAAATACAAGCTCTGCCCATAAATGTGCTTGTTCGGCTGCACGAAGAACCTAAAACAATTAAAAAAAGAAAGAAAAAAAAAATATTGTCATCGGTATATCAATAATAATATATATAATTTCTTTGTATAGATAAACTTTTAATACCTTTGGTATATTAACACGCGACCAAAATAGTTCAAGATGTTCTCTCATTCTTTGAGGTTTGTATTTACTATACAATATAGCTAATTCCGTAAACATTCCCATGTGTGCTCTTTCTAATCCTAAGGCAGCTTCCAAAAGATTAATCAATTCTTCAAAATGTCCCCTGTCTTGATAATAATTGATCAAATCTTCCAGCTCATCGGCATGTACAACAATGTGTAAACCGCACATTTGTGCTAATCTAAATTCTCCACTGTCTACGCAAGCAAAACAAACTTCTTTCCAAGTACGCGTGGAGTTAGCCTTACGAGCACTATCCACGGCTCCTTGAAATTCTTTCAAATGAACTAATGTTATAGCTAATCGAGCAAAATTTGATACATTGTTATACAAAAGTTTTGCCGCTTCATACATTTTATCTTCGAAGCATCGATCACCAATCTATAAAAAAAAAAAAAAAAAAAAAAAGAAAAATTAAATCACAATAAACAATAATAACAATTAAATATATTCATGAATGAATATAATACCTTTTGTATATCGGCATGATTAGGCCCAGAAATAAATTCTTCCAAATCGGCAAGTCTGTTGGTACGAGCGTATGCATAAATCAATTCACTTTCTATGAATGATTCGCGTGCTTTTTTACGTGCCATTTGTAAATAGCGAACCAAATCTTCCCAATGGGAAGTACGATGAGCAGTTTCTACTACATCGACGTATGCCGATGGATCGTCAGCTTTAATGAAACTATCAATAGCCTCTTTGACTAAACCCTGTTGTAATTGTGCTCTAGCTAATTGCGACCATACAGCTGGTTCGTTACATCTGTAATTATAAAAATTGAAATTAATTATTTTTTAAAAGGAATAATTATCATTAATTGTGTAATATCATTTGTAAATTTTATACCTCTCGGCAAATTCATATGCCCTATCGAGATTGTTTACTTGTTCAATAAGAACTTGTATAGCCGATGTATTAACATCAAATTTCTTGAAGATCGCAAATGCTTCTTCGTAAAGTTCATTATTAATAGCGATATTGGCAATGTCAGGCGCATCATAATTATCTAAACGATTGATATATTCCATAACGCGTGTGCGATCAGCCTTTATTGCTGTCAAAATCAAGAGATTCTGTAAATTACGATGATCACTAAATACACTGCTATCGAGTACTATTTTTTCGAGAAGTTCTATTAACTCATTTGGCAAATCAGCCGTCATGAATGCTTTTACAGTTACTGATATATCTTCAGGATCTTGGGTCTCTGATAATGCTGTTTGAACGATCTATAGAAAGAAAAAAGAAAAAGAAAAAAAAAAAAAACAAGAATAATATCGTTAAGAAAATGTTTCTACGTGTATATAAATATACGTTATAGTTAATTTTACCAACCTGATCGATCAATGGTCTCTTATATGGATTACCCTCTAATAAAACTTCAGCCCAAAGATCAGGATCTCTACGTCTTACTAAATATCTTGCTTCACTTTTGAAAAGACTATTTTCATTACAAACGCTTATTAATTCTCTATCACATTGACCGCGTTCATAAGCGATACAAGCTAAATGTGGATCACGTTTTTCACAATATTTCCCAACTACTCTGCTGTCGTAGAACTGATTTTCTCTAAAATATAAATTAAATAATAGTGAGTACATTCGTTTGTCTCTTTCTTTTTTTTTTTTTTTTTTTTTTTTTCCTGAGACAAATTATTCCTTCTCCATATTGTTAAATAATTATCACATTTTTATTGTATTATAACTTACTTGAGGAATCTCTCAGGATTATTGTTACTGTCAATATAAATCTTTGCCAATGCATTATGAGTAGCAGGTTCTACACATCCTTCATGAACACGAGATTCTAACCACGGTAATAATAATTTCAGTCGATTTCGTTTTTCCACTTCTTCTACGAGTTCATCGGTAGAAAATTGTCCTCGTACGACAAGAATTAAATTTTTAATAATATCTTCTGAACAATCAACGTCTAACAAACCACCTACTACAACAGGTAAACGTGATGGATTTACCTGAAATCAAACATTTGTAATTGTATGTTCATTGTTCAATACGACATATAAAAAAAAAAATAAAAAAAAAACAAATTCGAATTATTTTGAAATAATAACTTACTTTTTGAACATATATTTCTATGTATTTTTGTAAATTGTTCCGATATAGATATAAGACTAGGTCATGCACAAAGTCAAATCGATCGCACACGATGATTAAGGGTAACTGATCTGGTAACTTAGCTTCTTTCAAAAAGTTTTTAACACGTTCAGGACTATAACAATTACTTTCCCTACATATACGTTCAACTTCTTTAATTTGATTTGTCTTGCATGCTGCCTGTATGTATTTGAAATGTACTTCTTGATCTTGACTGAAATTCACAATTGATCCCAAGAAGTAAAACAAGCCTTCGTAAGATTTGAAACTCTCGAACAAGTCTGTAAATATATTCATATATAAATATATACAGGATGCATATAATGATATAATTAAATAATTTTTTTGTTTTTATTTCAAAAATGAAAAAAAAATTAATTCACGCGTAAATTTTTTTATATATATCTATATATACCTATTAGTGCTTTAGTCGTCAATTGTTCATGATATTTCGTTGCAATTTGAATGCAAATTTGCAAATTTTGTCTTATGTTCGCCGTTAACATAGCTTTTAAGCATTCAAGAGAATCTTCTACGGACAATGTACCAAAGAATCCTACAAGCCAATCGGGTGATAATAAATGTGTATGAACAACCGCTCTCTTGATATCATATAAATCCGTGTAATGTTCCAAAGCACGTTGTAATAGACCAGCTTTTTCACATAATTGTGCAACATGCGCTCTATCATAGTGAGTAAACATTTGATTGCCTAAAATTGCATCGGCTACTTGCGGAGCAGACATTAGATTCATTTCCAGGAGGCGTGTTTGTAAAGCTCCTTCGCTTGGTCGATTATTTTTAAGTGCATCTAATAAAAATGCTGTACATTGCTGAACCATATTTTGCTCCATAAATATATCTACAATCTACAAAAATTTTCAAATAAGATAAATAAAGAAATAATTAATAAAATGTTAATTAAATATCAATAAAATTTCATTGTGAATGGTAATAATAATTTTTAAAATAATACAATCGCAAAACTTACTTGATTAATATCAGCTAAGGGCTCTGCATCTTGAACCAACATTTGTGCAAATGCTACGCCTTGGTCAGGATTAATTCTCATAAGATTTCTTAAAAGAAATATATAATCTGGAGTATAAGAAACCTTTTTAGCGTATAGAACGATCTTTTGAAATTGACCAGTCTCAGCGAAACACTGTATAACTTTGTTGGGTACATTAGCCCTTAAGTAAACACTTAAAGCAAGAGTGGGATCAGCTTGTTTCACTAAATCTCCCAATTCTTCGCTGCATTCAAGTTTATCTTCCTTTAACCATTTTTCAAGAAGTTGTTTACGACCTTGTACCAATACAGGTCTACATAATTCTAATGATTCATATTTGTTCAATTGTCCTTGATCAAGCAGAATTCCAAAATATTGAAGCAGTGGAGAAGTTTGACCCTGTGTAGCAGGAACCTGTAAAATGAATTTTTATGTCTCACTTAAGAAAAATAAATTCTTTAAAAGTTCAAGTTAATTTGAAGAAAATTAAACAATAAGTAGACTAAAACGTTTCTATGTATATTCACCTGCTGAAATCGTTGAATTGTGGCTGGAGTTCTTAAAATTCCCTTTGGAGCATTAGCGGCAACTTTAGCAGCTTCCGCGTATTGCCCATTTTGAAATAGCATATTAAATTTCCTTACAAATAAATCTTCGGCTCCAGACAAATTATTCCTTACTGCCATCCTCAAAGCCAATTCAGGATTTTGTAAGACTCCATTGATATATGGAATGATATTCTCTTCGTCCACGGATACAGATAAAACTTGACCCTTTCGATTTACACCGATTATACCACCAGAAGCTTCATGAGGCGCAGTAACAAAAATTGTTTCTCCCGAAATTCGATTCATAAATATACAGATTGCTGATTCAATATCATACATATGTATATAGCCATATTTTGTGATTAAATATATGACATCATATTTAGAGCTAACTTGCATGGCAACAGGAAAATCATTTCCCGCTTCTGGTGGAAAAAATACATCTACGGCCTTTTTGGGAAATGGCTGATTTCCAGAGGGAGGTTGCCCTACTTCTATAATATGTAGTTTTGCACCTTGAACTGTTCTAACGGCAAAACAAAATAAGTTACTAGGTTCTGGATTTCCTTCCATCTTAAATTGAGCAAAAGCAGCCGCATGTCCCTCAATAGGTTGAGAACATTTTCTATCTACAGAGTAAAGTTGCATTGCACCTACTACTCTGTTATGTTGGGCAGAAATACCAATTAATAATAACCATGTCTGTTTTGGATCTGTTCTATAATTAATTATTTGACATCCATTTAAAGATGAATGACGATCAAACATCTTAGTGGGTGTTGAATCTCCTTCCATCGACCAATGATAAACTGCACTCTCAGTTATTAATGCTAATGTATTTATAGATATCCACTTCCAAAAAACTACATCTTCTGTCATAGTATGGGCTTTCATCTTTGATTTCATTTCAATATTAAATATTTGAAATGTTTTCACAGCTAATTCAAATAGAAAAAAAAAAAAAAATGAATATTAATGACAGAATGTATGGAATGTCAATGTATAAATTATATATTTTGTCATTAATTGAAGTTTTTCATTTTTTTTTTCTTTCATTTTTCTTTTCCTTTTCCTTTTTTTTTTTTTTCCAGATAACAAAATTTGGAGTTTTACCTTTGAGTGCAATAACTTTACTTGCAGGATTCATGATAACAGAATCAGCCGAAATAGGTCTTCTAGTAGGATTCGTAGAATCATTCATATCGATAATGACTACCTGGGAAGTATCACCCACTTTTTCTCTAACACAAATAAATTTATCCGATTCCATGGTGAGCGTGTTGAAGCTGGCATTGCTCGCATTAATTCCAACAGCAGTAAGCTACAAAAATGATACATTATAACGAAATGAACAACAATCTATTATCAGATATATAAAATGTTCCGAAAGAAAATTTCTATGATATAATTTGTAGTGATAATCAATAAATGACGAAACCACAAATTAAAAGAGTATTTTTAAAGTAAGAAGTATTTCAGAATCAAATTAATATTGCAACCATTAAAACAATATAATATCCTTATATAATTTCAAAGATGAGAGTCACACTTTGAAAGATAGAAAAAAAGAAAAGAAAAGAAAAGAAAAGGGATAAATGGAATAATAATTGAATTGAAAAGTGTAGATTAGGCGTTGAAAATTTTTCATTGGAGAAATTTGAAAGAAAAAAGAAAAAAAGAAAAAGGGATAAAAAGGAAAAAGACAGGGGGGGGGGGAAAGAAAAAGAAGAATGAATGAAAGAAAGAAAACGTAATTTTCAACGACAACGGAAGGAGGAAGGGGCGTACGTGTCGAGTAGACGTGGCCCTTGTCTCTCTTTCATCGCGTACTATTAGCAATAATCGATCTATTCTTTCGAACTTTGATTCCTGTTGGAATAACCTGTCTCGATGATAAAATAAAATCATAATACATCGATTTCGTCGACGTTATTAGAAAAAAATATTTTTTTGCGTCGTCTAATACAACGATAAGTTCTATGTATATAATATATAATAGAAAGATCAAAGAGTATATAACGATATACCTGTCAAAGTAACGTCATTTCAAATGCTCTTTTCGAAACTTCCGTTCTAATCGTTAAAATGCATTCGATATAAGTCGCCAATAAATTTATCTGTCCTTCTATCGTAGATATCGGAATAGAAAAAGGAGATAGAAATAAAATGGCAAGGATAAATCAATGGATCTGTATTAACGTATTATTTGATAATATAAAGAAGCATACGTTGTGAAATGAGAATTGAAAGAAAAAATAATAAAGAGAGAGAGAGAGAGAGAGAACGAGAGAGAACGAGAGAGAGAAAGAGAGAGAACGAGAGAGAGAGAGAGAGAGAGAGAGAGAGAAGAAACGGGTCACTTACCTGAAGATGTTCCTGAAACCTTATGGGTAGTAGCTGCGTCATTTTTTATAATTACTTCTCAACAAATTTTTACCTGGAAAGTTAATTTTTCTTTCTGTCTTTCTTTCTTACTTTCCTTCCTTCCTTCTTTCCTTTTTCTTTTTTCTTTATTATTTCTTTCTTTTTTTCTCTTTTATTTTTTTTCCCCTTATTTTTTATTAATATCGCCGCGAATATATCACGTTAGGATTATCCGACGGCCGATCAAACGTTTTTTTTTTGTCTATTTACAATCGTTCCCGGCTTTTATCGTGCGCTTTTTATTCTCGAAAAACCTTAGATTAACCATCAGAGCGCAGAAAACCAACTGACGCAAAGCGAATGCCGTCACTACTCGCCGCTGACACCCATCATGGCCGCTAAAGGCCGCCCCCTAACCAGAAATAGTTCCCCAAAAGCGGAAGTTTTTACTTACACTCACTTTATTACGATTTAAACAAGGAATTGTATATATATTTGATAGAAAAAAAAAATAATCTATATGCAGGCGAGATATCTTTTTCAATAGAGAAGATATAATACCATACGGTATTAGGACTGTTACCGAATTTAAATGTTCAATCGTCTAGCGTACTAGCGCAAGAATACAAGCTATCGGATTCTGTTCCGTGCTTCGAACGCCACCCCCTTCCTTTCTTCAGACCGTTACCCTCTCTCTCTTTCTCTCTTTCCCTCTTGCCCCACTTCATTCCTCTTTATCATTCCCACTCCACTACGTTTCTCTTTCTCGCACTATCACTCTCTGTCTCTCTCTCTCTCTATCTCACTCTCTCACACTTCGTGCCGCCATCTTCATTTCTCCTTACGTGTAAGAGAGATAGCAAGACATGATGCATGTGCTGCTCTCTTATCGAACATTAATATTTCTTTTATAAAATTCAACCTTATTTCTCTTACTATTAACGAAACGCAAAAAAATTGGAGTAGCTTTATATATATATATATATATTCGTATATAATTTAATCTTTAATTATACCTCGTCGAATAGCTTCCGAGATAATTTAAAATTTTTGTATTAATTGAGGTTATCTTTCATTACTTTCTTTTCTTGACTAAGTTATCTCTATAATTCTTTTAAAATTTTTGATGTTTCATATTCGATCCAATAGAATTAATAACGAAAATAAATCTATATCGTTAATTTTGTAAGGGATATAAAAATAATTAAAGATTTAGCAAATTAAAAACTGCTTTTATTCTACAGCAGTAGATCACGATACAAATGATATTTTGTACAATTTCATTATTCTCCTGCTGAAGAGAATCTGTTTTTTCATTTCTTATTCTGTTTAATCAAACAGACCAAAGCCCATGTCATCGTCGTCAGATTCAGATTCTTCTTTAGCTGGTTTCTTCTCTTCTGTTATAATGGAAATGTAAGTGTTAGTAGGGAACATTAACATGACTATTGAGAATATTATTTATTAATTGTAACTTTATGATCATACCTTTCTTTTCTTCAGCTGGTGCAGCAGCTGCACCTGGAGCGGCAGCGGCAGCCACTGGTGCAGCACCTCCAACTGGTAAAGCAGATAGTTTCTCACGACCTAAAATTAATTTATGATTTATAAAATCATGTTTATGTTTGATTCTTTATCGGTGATTCAAGTAAATCGTAGTATTCCAGTTTACCTTGCGCTATAACATCGTCAATAGACTTTCCATTTAATTCTGAAATAACTTTTTTCAATTTTTCCCCATCAGCTTCAATGCCGACTGAAGAAAGAACTTTTTCAATATCATTTTGGCTGGGAGATCCTTTCCCTCCCAAAACAGCCAAAAGATAAGCGGCCACGTAACGCATTCTAAAACAAATTTTCTTATCAATACATATATTCAATATCAAATAAAAATATTGAAATAAAGAATATAAATTTTCAGATACAAAAGTTACCATCACAGTAATCAGTCGAAAGATGGTGATTATTTAAATCATCATAAAATTTTACAATTTCAATAATTATTAGATTTATTTTCACGTATAAATCTTTTTTTTATTTTTTTTTCTAATACACTTTTACAAAATTTATATGTTTAATAAGCAAGAATACATATTATTGACCAGCAATTACAATTGTCATTAAATAATATTGTAATTACTTTTTTTTTTAATACTCAAGGTTACACATGTGCAACACAACACTTGAAAAAAAGTATCAAAATATATCTAGAACTAATTGCGTCAATCCTTGAAAATTATTTGATATTTATATTACATCATTTATAAATTAGATGTCGAAAATTATATTATTACAAATCAATACGGATTTCGATCTTACCTTTAAGTCTTACGACACGAAACGTCGAACACGCTCAAATGAAGTGATGTACAAATTGTGATACAAGCAACCCTTCACAGGGCAAGTGAAATAGGAAGTAGGTTTTCATACATACTGCAATTCACTATAAAATTTATTTCCGGTTCAGTGAAACATTTAATATATTCGACCAATCCCTGCAAAGAAAGTAACGAATATTAGCCAATCGGATTCAAGCGAGTTTCCAAAAATTGTTAATGCTGCCCTCTAGGTAGAAATACAGACAGCCAATGAGCAACCAGTTCAGGTATCTATAATTAGAATATAACAATAATGCACACATGTTTTAGTTACAAAGTTACAAAAATTTGTAATTACTACGAATTCTACAATTAATAACAAAAGATTTGATATATTAATTCAATATTACAATAAAAATGAATGCTTTACGTTCACTGACAAAAGCATTTGTTCTAAATAGAGGATGTAAAACTGTTCAATTAGAAAGTTAGTAAATAGTTACTTTGACATAGTATATTGTGATGTATTTTGTAATTTTTATTTATATTTATTAAAATTTGATTATTTTAGCTAGAAGATTTATAAAACGATGGGTTGCTCCAACACAAATGGAAATTACAAAAAGGAAAAAAAAGATTGGGACACAGATAGAACCTATTCGTAGTAATTTTCTGGAATGGAACAGAAATGCAGAACTTTATGCATTTAATGAAAGACTTAGCGAAAAATTTGATCCAGAATTATTAGAACAAGCATTGATTCATAAATCTTACGTTATTAAAGAAGAAGAAATGCAGAAGCAACAAGGAATATCAGATCCTAAACTTAATCTAAGGGATAATAGAGATCTTATACAAGATGGAAGAGATTTTGTTTCTAGAGTTGTACACAAATATTTACTTGAAAGTTTGCCTAATTTACCAGACGATGGTATTATGTACGTTTAATAATTTCTATATATTTTCATAATATTAATTCTTTTATGATCAGAATTAATATCCTAATAATGATTATATCTGATCCAAAAAAATATTAATTAAAATTTTTATTATATAGGAGTATTCACAGTTATCTCTTAAGCGAAGAATCATTGGCTAATTCATCTTTACACCTTGGAACAACAGATTTAATATTAACTGAAGTATGTATTTGTAAAATTGCCAGCTTTGTATTAGAATATCATTATATTTTAATTATTTCTTTTTTTTTCTTATTATTAATAATGAGATATAATTTTTAGGAATATCCTGTTTCGAGCAAAACATTAGCTGATACATTTCTTGCCCTTGTAGCAGCTCTTGTTCAAAGTGTTAATGCTAATCATGCTGCTATATTTGTTCGTGATTTTTTAATAACAATATTAGCAGAAAAAGAGCTCCCTAATATATGGTGTCCAAGTAATCCTCTACAAGAATTAAATGATATTCTTTTGAAAGAAGGCAGAGGACCTGCAGAACCAAGAATCATTGGAGAAACAGGAATAAATACTCTTTTGTCGTCGTATCGTATTGCGGTTTATTCGGATAAACAATGTTTAGGTATTGGTAAGTATATACGTTTTAAGATAATCCATACCTATTATGAAAAATATATTTTTAACCATGTGCTCATTATGTCAAGGATGTGGTGCAAATATTCAGGAGGCAAAGGAAGTGGCTGTAATTAATGCTTTATGCAAAATATATGGATTGTTAGATTCTAGTCGTCCTATAAAATTTGACAAAGTTATTGAGATGGATTAGCAATAGATGGTATGATACAAATTTTTAAAGTAATATAAAATAAGTAAAAAAATATATAAATAAATAAATAAATAAATAATAAATAATAAAAAAGGATATATATATATATTCTGAAGTACATGCAACTATTTACACTAAATTAAATTACAACTTTCTAACTTATTATTGCCCGAAACTGATTGGTCCGTTCTTGATTGGTTAGAGCCAATAAGAATTGAGGATTTAATAGCGACGCCATCTGTCATAAAAATCAACGATCACAACTTTTAAAAGGATCACAGTAAATCTAAGTTACGTGTAAACCATGATATATTACAAGAAGAGAAATGTGCAATTAACTCATTGTTCTTCTGCTGACTAATGAACGTTGCTCGCTCAGTTGAAAAACTTTGACGAAGTTTTTTTTTTATCGATAATGACGAGATCAAGATAGAAAAAGAATTTAAGTCGTCGTTTGCAACATTGACGATTACATCAAAAGTTGAAATAAGAGAGAAAGAGAGTATCGAAATATACACGGAATTATTATAAGAGTAAACAGAAAAGATGTATAATTCTACGAAATAATTTATTAAATTCGATCTAAAAAGAAACGTAAAAATTGGTGCGTAAAATAAAATCATTTTAAATATGTATTTAAAAACAAAAAAAAAGAAAAAAAATTCTTACAATTTAATCATGAAAATCGACGAGAGCAATAGCGTGACGTAGCGTGAATAATGGCTAACATATATATACACATACGTATATACATAACAAACATACTCTTGTGTTATTACTGGGATGGGCGCATGTACATACATATATGACATACTCATACATAAATACACATATTCTTACACGACATGTTTATATATATATATATTTAAGATTTACCAATGATATAAAACGTGATTCTTTCTTTTTCACGCGTTGAAATCAACTGAAGAATTGCAAGAAAACAAAATGGCGACGGTTACTTATACAAAATGATTTTCAACCAAAAATGTTCATTCAAATGTTTTTTCTTTTTTTTTCTTTTTTTTTTCTTTTTTTTTTTCTTTTTTTTTTCTTTTTTCATAAATATATTTTTTCTATAGACATATTATATATATATATATATATATATATATATATATATATATATAAAATTCTCTCTTGATAATTACTGTTAATAATACTGATGAGTAATAAACGAAGTTATTGATAAATATTAATACAGGAATATTTCCGTTATTCCAACTGGCGCAATGTATATTTTGATCGCTTCTATTCTTATACTTATATATATATATATATATACACATGTATATATATATATACATATATATATATACATATATATACACACTTAAGAAGTTGCATACGGTATACATAAGTTTTATACGTATCTACACACTGTAGATTGGTGACGTGTATTCTATAATAAATAGAAAAAGTTAGAAAGATAGAGCGAGAAAGGGAGAGAGATAAAAAGAGAAAGAAGGAGAATCATGAAATGTATTTAAAAATCAGTATAGTCTTTTCTGAAGTATTCAGATGGATGAATTCCATTCGTCTTTCTGAACGTGAAAATATTCCGTTCTTCGTGTCTTTTCTTTCGTGCTATGCAACGGAATATATATATATATATATATATATATATATATACACACAGATGCATAGGCATATTCCTATGACTACAATGCACACATACACGTGCGTACGCGCGCGCACACGCCAACATGTTTTCTTATAGTTAAATAAACGACGAATGCATACGAACAATGTTTAATGAGTATAAATTTACTTACAAATCAATATTCATAGATATATATACATATATATATATATATTTATTTATATATATAGGTATCGTTGCGTTAACATTACTACGGAAAAATAGTTTTCTTCTTTTTTTGTAATTTTTTTCTTTTTGCATTCTCTTTACCAGATTTAATCGTTTATCTAAACCATTCATATACATTATTAATATTATTAAGGCCCAAAAGTTTCTAGGAACCAAAAAGTTCCTATGTTTGTATAGTTTATAATTTGAAGAAAAAAAAA
>NC_140833.1:2045000-2047500 GCF_050613455.1 Vespa mandarinia | reverse complement strand
ACTCTCTCTCTCTCCCTCTCTCTTTCTCTCTCTTTCTTTATCCGTCATTCTCTCTCTCTCTCTCTCTCTCTATTTCTCTTTCTCTCGCACTATACAACCAGGTCCAACCATCCAGCACCCCTCTTCTTCCAACAACGGTTGCATCCCCTCCACCAATCCTTTTGCAGCCCTTCGCGCCCTACCGCCAGGCAGCAGCAACCAGCCAACTTGCTTATACCTATCGGCAGGACCGTAATCGCTCACTCCGGTACCCTTTGTCATATTCTTCCCCGTAATTTTATTTTTTTTTCGTTTCTTTATTTTTTTCTCCTTTTTTTTGTTCTTCTCTTTTTTTTTTTTGTGAGAGACATGCTGTTAAAATCTCTGACGTATTAGATAATTAAGTAAGATAATATATTATTTTCCTTTTTTATTAATTTTTTTTCTTTAGTTTTTTATTTTTGTTCTATTTTTTTCATCATTTTTGTTTTCGTCAATATCATTCCGACTCCGACTAAATATCTAACGTTCAACGAAATATCTAACATACGTATAGGCGTTTAGCCAAAGATCAAAAACTGGATTTGTAAGAAGCTCTACGGAATGTATTCGTTCTTTTTAACGGTATATTTTGACTCGTGAGTAACAGCTTGGACGACGAAGTGAGGAATATTAAATTGCGTTTAGTTTATCTTTCCGTAGAATATACGGAAAGAAAAGAGAAAGAGAGAGAAAGAGAGAGCGAGAGAGAGAGAGTGAGAGAGAGAGACATCTTTTTAGGTTATATCGAATCTCGACGAGGAGTTTGTAGAGTGTAGAGAGATTACTCGAGGTCATAAGGAGGAGTGTTCACTTAGAATTACTTTTGATCGTTGGTAAAGAGATATATATATATATATATATATATATATATATATATATATATATATATATATATATAGAGAGAGAGAGAGAGAGAGAGAGAGAGAGAGAGAAATGCATAACCCAAGAATACAGCACGTACAGCCGGAAATGCATTGAAAGTGATGAAGATGAATCCATGTGTGCGAATCAATTGTTGAATTTTAAATGATTGAATCGTATTGATCGTGATAAAAGCAATATACCTATTAAACGAATACCATTTGCCTAATGTTATTCAAATAAATATGTATAATGATGTTTCATTTCTTTCAATAGAAATATCACTGTGTAGGTATCAGTTTAACCTTTGCATAGTATAGAATTGATATCAAAGTATAACGTACGTATGTATATATATATATATACATATATATATATATATATATATATATATATATATGCATGTATGTATGCATTTTTATAATATACATATGGAGGATTAAAAATTTGTTAGATGATTTATAAGAAGAAAAAAGAAATATACAAATAAAAATAAAAAAGGAGGAGGAAAAAAAAAAGAATAAGGAAGATTCACGACGTACCGTCTGTAAATAACTTTCCTTTCGCAGTACATTCCTTTTACATTCGCGAATATTCGATTCGTCGAATCCGTTAAACATATTTACTTAGTCGAGGATAGATCGTCTCTCCCATGATGCACAACATGATATACGCGTAAAATACATACACATCATGGATATATATATATATCCATATATATATATATATTATATATATATATACACATACATATATACATACGGTTGAAGAGAATCGAGTGCTTTCATTCGATCTCGGCATCATCTTGCTCGACTTTGTCCCGTCTACTTTAAGTCGGGAAGATCTTTACAGAGAATTTCAGTTACCTGATCCTATCGTTCGAGAATATCTTTCTCTCTCTCTCTCTTTCTCTATATATATATATATATATATATATATATATATATATATATATATATATATAGATATATATATATATATATAGATATATATATCTATATAACTATATATATATCTATATCTATATAACTATATTTATGTATTATGTACATACAGTATGTACGTTAATACATACATATCTTATACCTTTATAGGAAATACACGAATTAATAAATTCATCGATCGTTCGAAGTAAATCAATGCCAGAGAAGATTCATTTGATATCGAAGATTAAATACAATATATGAATAGAATTTGAGGATAGAAAAGAGAAAACGTTAAAAGAAAATGAATAGAGATTGTTATAAAAGGGGGGGGCGATTGAAACGCCACTACTAGATACGGGCTTGACCTGACGCAGTCCTCTCTTTCTCTCTCTTGCTCTCACTCCTCTCCTCTTCACGCTACACCGCTAGTCGGTCGTACCCCTCTCCCTTCCAACCGATCCCAACTCGAGAGGGATCCATGAGTCTTTTTTTCTCTCTCTCTCTCTCTCTCTCTCTCTCTCTCTCTCTCTCTCTCTCTCTCTCTCTCTCTCTCTCTCTCTCTCTGTCTCTGTTTGGCGTATGCGCGGACGAAGCGTCTGGAGTGTATATCGTTCTCGCTTTAACTCGGGCGTATTCGGTGTTAGTCGGTCGAGCTCGATGTTACTCGGGTAAAATCGGTCGGTCTCGGTCGG
>NC_140833.1:2032500-2042500 GCF_050613455.1 Vespa mandarinia | reverse complement strand
TCGTTCGATGTATTATCATAATTTTTATGATATAAAAACATTTCTTACACGAGTAAGGATCGCGTATACGAGTTTGGTTTCTAATAGCTTGTGATTGTTTTCGTCGTCGTGGTTGTGTCGACGAGACTCGTTCCTTAGTTCATTCAATTCAATTCAGTTCAGTTCAGTTTATTTCAGTTAAGTTCAGTTCGGTTTAGTTCAGTTTAGTTGAGTTAAGTTAAGTTGTTGTTTGATGTACGCGCTAGTACATCTATCTCTGTACCATTGGTTACTCCACGTATATATTTGTATATATATATAATATATATATATATACACACAGACACATGGATGTGTGCGTGTGCATGCGTATGTCCTGTTTTATATATATATATATATTTATATGATATGTATATTCCGGTTCGTCCACTTAACCTATCTAGACAACAGAAAAGTTTTCTTCTACAACCCCCGACGTGTGTTATATATTTGAACATGAACTGTTAGAGTAGTGTTTTCCTTTTCTCAACAATGATAACTCGACAATTGAGTTGATTGAAATATGTCGTGTTTATGTGAAATCACCGAAACTACTACTACTGCTGCTACTACTACTACTACTACTACTACTACTACTACTACTACTATTATTATTGTTGTTGTTGTTGCTGTTGAATTTTGAAGTTACCGACCGAGGAAGTGGAAGAGGAAAGGAGTGTTGCTCTTACTGTTTTTGTGTGACAGAATAAGAAAGAGAGAGAAAGAGAAAGAGAAAATATATATCTTCGATCGTTACCCTCTTAGCTAAGCTAAGCTAAGCCAGCTTGGTAGCTAGCTAGAGGTAACCATCTAGTAGAGTTGCCTGTTTGCTTGGTCATTCTTGGAAATAAGGAGGTCGAAAACTCGACTTATTTTTCTTATCCCCTTTCCTCTCCTTCCCTCGCCCACCCTCCATATTTTTTTCTTCTCTTTTTTTTTCTTTCTTTCTTTTTTTTTCTCTCCCCTTTGGAAGATCAATTCTGAAGAAAATGTAGGCCCTTCCTACCTAAAGGAAAAGGCCAAGGATCAGATGAACGAACGCCATTTGTCAGGTTCGATGAGGAACAAACGTCGAGGTAGTTAACCTAAAAGAGAGTATGAGAGAGAGAGAGAGAGAGAGAGAGAGAGAGAGAGAGAGAGAGAGAGAGAGAAGATACCTTGAAGAACCAGAGAGAGAGAGAGAGAGAGAAAGAAAGAAATAGAAGGTAAAGAAGAAACGACAACGTGTCGTCGTCGTCGTAGTCGTAACGGTTAGAAGAGACCGCCGTGGTGTTCCTCTCCTTCTTCTCTTCTTCTTCTTCATGGCCGTTGCGACGAGGAGCTTTCGGAAGAGTGCGTTTGAGAAGCCCCAAAATAGAAAGGTCTATTAATAGTTCCCGATATCTTCTTCTCTTCTTCATCTTCATCTTCTTCTTCTTCTTCTTCTTCTTCTTCTCCTCCTTCTCCTGGATGCGTCTCGTGTGAACTTGAAGAAATACTGGAACGCAGTGTGTGGTCTTCTATTGGAACAAATATCCGTACGTATTATTATTATTGTTATTATTATTATTGTTATTATTATTATTGTTATTATTATTATTGTTATTTTTATTATTATTATTATTATTATTATTATTATTATTATTATTATTATTATTATTATTATTACATTCTGTCATTCTCTTCATACATTATTTTAACTAAAAGGAGAATGTGTTGTGCCATATTGTAAATATATTCGATAAAATAAGTGAAAGAATGAAAGAAAAGAAGAAACAAAAAAAGAGGGATATAAAGAGAAAGAGATAGAGATAGTATTAGAGAACGAAAATGTATAGGAATGAGAAAGAGAGAGAGTGAGAGGGAGTGAGAGAGCGTGTGTGTGTGTGTGTGTGTGTGTAAGAGTAAAAGAAAGAGAAAGATGAAACTTAGTCTTCGTCCTTTCCTCTCGTCATCGTGCCGTCGTCGTCGTCGTCGTCGTCGTCAACCCCGTTGCTTTTCTCTCCTCTCTCTTCCCTTCCCTCCCTTCCCTTTCATACGCCGTTTTTCCTCCTCCCTCACCACCTCCTCGCTAACCCTACCCTACTCTATCTCCCTCTTCTCCGCCCCACTCCTCTTCTCCCTTTCCTTCTCTCATTCGCCGCCGTCACTACCGCCGCCGCCACCGCCGCCACCGCCACCGTTGCTGTTGCCGTTGCCGATGCCGCCATCGCCGCCATCCACCTTTTCGTGGCCGTTGGCTCGACGACGACGAGGACGACGACGACTATACGAAACGAAACGAAACGTTGAGGAATGTCGCCCGAGTTACGAGTAAAATCATCGGTCAAGCCGACGACGACGCTTAAATGTTTCTTCTTCGTTTTCTTGTTTCTTCTTGTTCGTCTTCTACCTTCTCTCTCCCTCTTTCTCTTTCTCTCCCTCCCTCTCTCTCTCTCTTTCTCTTCCTCTCCCTCTCTCTTTTTGTCTTTTTCTCTTTCTCTCTCTCTCTCTTCCTCTTTCTCGATATTTATACTATTTTCTTTGAATTACAATTTACTCTTTTGTATGTCTTTTCTTTTCTTTTTTTTTTCTTTCTTTATTTTAAATATTTTCGCATTTTTTAAATTTTGGGTAAACCCTTTTGGATGGTTTTTTGTTTCTTTTTTTTTCTTTAATTTTTTTAAATTTCTTTTTAATTTTTTTTTTTTTTGTGCAGTATAACGACGAAATTTATGGGATTAGGGACATTAATATAATATGTTAAGATTATTGTATTCGTGAATTTTCTTTTTTTTTTTTTTGAATCTAAGATGATTTAGTATGGGGGAAAAGATTACTCTGGTTTGGACGTGTAATAAAATTAATTCCATGGAAGATATTAATGTAAAAATTATATTTGTGGATTATTATTATTATTATTATTATTTATTTATTTATTTGTTTATATGTTTATTTATTTAATTATTTATTTTTTCCCTTATTTGGTTTTAGTGTTCATTGATTATTTATTATTGGAAAAAAAATTTGTCTTTGGATTAGAATTTATTTTCTTTTTTTTTTTTTTTTTTTTGTGATGGGGGGGTTTATGTTCTTTTACAGTTTTCATTTGTTTTTTAATTTCCAATAAGAAAATCATCGAGGATTAATTCGTTTGTATTTAATTTTTTATATGCACACCTAATGTCTGCCACTTTTTTTGTGTTATTTGAAAGTCTTAGAATTTTGTCATTTTTACATGTAGAACTTTCTTAACATAATAAAACTTTCGTAACATTCATAACATTTCTTAACATAATAAGACTTTCCAATCGATTTCTTTTTTTTTTTTTTTTTTTTTTTTCATTTTCAACAAGAATAATAGCATCGAGAATATTCATTCGTATTCAATTTTCTGTAACTACATGTTTTACTCTGAAGTCATACAATTATGTATGTATCTGTATTTTTCAAAAGTATTATTTCGTATTATTGCTTTTAAATTCATTATTAATTCACATAAATATTTGTACATATATTTATGTATACATACATACACATACACAATATTTAATTTGTATATAAAAATGAAAAGAAAGTGAGGTTATGAATGGTTAAATCCTATTATGAATACAAAAGGCGGGAAATTTGAAACGATCGTAGTCGAGTAAATGTAATTACGTGTTATACGTGATAATAAATCGAGGTTAAAAGTTTTTTTATCGTCAAAATATTCACATGTTTTTAATATACATATTTTTGCGTTATGCTTGTTTATTAAATACTTTACCTATTTCTTTCTCGATAATGTGTTTTTATTAGAATATATATATATATCTACCTGATAGAAAGTGTAAATTTCGAAACTACGAAGGACAAATGTGTAACGAGATAGGAATTTTTATTGAAAAAGCGTTTAAAAGTATCATTGAGAGAGTCTCCATTGTTTTATCAATAAAGTTTGATTTGTTATAAATTGATACGCGTAAACGATTTCGATGAGAGAACAAAAACATTTTGTTACTATTAATAAATAAATATTTCAGGGAGAGTTTTTTCTTTCCTCTTTTTTTTTTCTTTTTTAATATTGTATATAAAAATTATATAACGTGAAATTTATAATACACACGCAAATTCACTAAATCGTATTATACCAAATATAGTTATACTATATATATATATATATAGTATAATAAAACTAAATTATTAGAAGTTATATATTTGATATATTATAATTTATTGTAGTATTACTTATACTATGATATATAGTTATTACTTAGTATAATATAGTAGAAAGTGACGAAAGCTTAAGAGATATGGAGAGAGAAGACATTATTTCATAACTTTGCATTACTATCAATAATATGTTATCGAAGTTCTCTCGTAGTAAGTCGATAAGGATAATTATGATTCAGAGGTCAAAGAAGAAGAGAGTCTAATTTTATTTTTTAAAGTGCCTATTCTCTCTCTCTCTCTCTCTCTCTCTCTCTCTCTCTCTCTCTCTCTCTCTTTTTCTATTCTCTCTCATTCGTTTATTTCTCACTAATCAATGATTCAGGTTGAACGTTCTTTTAAGAATTCCCAATGGTTTTTTGATTGTTAATAGTTATTATCTTTAAAGTAGCCACATTGAATTATTTTATCATCTATTCAAACTATTGATTTTGATCAACCAATAAATGATAAAAGGAAAATAAAGTGATATATTTTATGAATTTTCGTTCGATAATTGATCGCTATATTTATTTTCAAAAAACAAAAAAACCAACGAAACGGAACACGATCGACGGCCATTTTTATGCTCTCGCCATTTTTACAAAATGGCGCCAGTGTTTTCACATCGTTATTTTTTACTTTTTTTTCACGATGTATATTCCAATAAGAAATCGGTGAAAATTATTGTAACTTATTTTTTTTTCCTTTTCTTTTTTTCAAATCTTAACATTTTTCCTTAGCTAATCGCTCTAAGATAATTAAAATATTGAAATGATCTCGTATCTGTTTTCCCCCTTGCATGTTCAATTTAGCTAATAGGAGGAATGAGACTATGTTAAGAAATGTGGTTACTCGTTCGAACTACTTCCGCTTTAAAAACTAGTAGTTATATATGTACTAGCATGTAAGCGACGGTCCGTCGGTAACACCATAAGAGAAAGAAAAAAAGGTAGAGAGAGAGAGAGCAATATCGATTGAAAAGCCGCCTTTTCTCAACGCACTTTTTTATCTTAATGAAAATGTGACCGAATATATGATATCGAATTTATAATTTTATTATATTAATAATAATAATAATAATAATAATTATTATTATTATTATTATTATTATTATTATTATTATTATTATTATTATTATTATTATTATTATTATTATTATTATTATTATTATTGTTATAATTATAATTATACGTTATTATATCGGTCAAGTACTATTTTAATAACTTATTGTCACTTATCTTCAAGGTATTTTGATTGAGGAAAGTGTTTTGTTAGCAACGGCTAACCAAGCCTAATCTTTTTTTTCCATAGAAATATAGACTTTTTGTTTTACCAACGATTATGATTATGCAAGAAAGTTTGAGATTCAATTTTAATACTTTTTCCTTTTTTCTTTGTTTTTTTTTTTCCGGACGTATTTCCATGATTAAAAGGAATAGCAATATCTATTTTTATTCTAACTAAAGAGAGATATGATAATTGCGATACAAAAATAAACATGTGTTATTACAGACAATTAATTATCGTTATGATAATGATTAATAATTCTTCAAAAATTATTCAATTAGCATATCAAGTCAACAAAGCTCATTGTGTGTCAAAACTCTAATATTTTCTTTGATTATTCTAGTTTTTTTTTTTTTTTTTTTTTTTTTTTTTTTTTTTTTTACATCCTATTTCATAACCAAGCATGATTGCAATGTTTATTTTTATTCTGGCTGAATAAAAAAATGATACATTGGATAGAAACAATTATGTACAATTTAGTTTTTCATTCATATAATTCTGAAACATTCGACATGGCATACCAATCTAAAGTTCAATATATAATTTTTTTTTATTTATTTTATTTTATTTTATTTGTATTGTATTTCATTTTATTTATTTGTTTATTCTTTTTTTTTTCATCTTATTTCATCATCTTAATAATTATAATGTTTATTTTTATATTGATCCAATATATATATAATAATTTTTATCCAAAAATCTCAACAATTACATACGACCAGTTTTTCTTCATTCAATGAAGTTAAATAATTCTGAAGTAATATAATTGATATACATATACAGAGACAAAGTTCAATGTGTCTTTTATTTTATAACTAGCATGATTAGAATATTTATTTTAAATAAGAAACTGATTACAGGTTTAAATATAGAAATAACTTTAATTGAAAATATTTGTGTGTGTGTGTTTATGTATATCTATCACTAGTTTCTGATTTATGATAAACTTAAATAATTCTATATTATTCAACTGGCACAGACAAAACACTTGCAATATAATGTGGATATTGTATAACAGTCACTCTAGCTTTAGACATTTGTTCAGTTTTTATATTCTATTCTTTAGCTAACGATTTAGAAACAAGCATAATAGTATTTTTTTTTACTGTCTTTCCTTCTCTCTCTCTTTTTCTCTTTGGGATAAAACCCAGAGTTCTTACATGAAATCGTACGACTTCGGCGTCCATTATTTTCTTACTTCGTTATATTCTCATTCTCATTTCAATTCTAATTTTTATTTTTATTTAGAGGTTTTCTATATAGTTATGCATCATGGTTGAAACTATTCCAATAATGAAATATACTAACATTTCGCCTGAAATTAGATTTGCATAACTAACACAATTTATAGGACGTGTTTATTTTTATTAGAATACTATGAATATTCATACAAACATAATATTATATATATATATATATATGTATATTACATATATATACATACATGTATTATATATGTGTGTATATTATATATATATATATATATATATATATATATATGTATATAGTACTCAACATGTGAACTAAAATATTGAGATATACAAATGAGAAGTCTTGTTAGAACATATATATTTTCTTGAATTCGTTGGCTTTCTTCGATTCATACTGGCGCTCAGCGTTGGCTACAGTAAAACTTGGCCTCGTTCCACCTGAGTATGCACCATATGTCTCTCTCTCTCTCTCTCTCTCTCTTTTTCTCTCTCTTTTTCACTTTATACACTTCTATACATATAGATTCTTCTATATGTACAAAAGTTATACATGTGTATATATATATATATGTATATTACACATACACACATATTTTGAAATAGTAATTTAATACAAAAAAAAAGTGTGTATGTATGTTTGTTAAATGAAATATTAAATATAATATATTTTAATTATAGTTTTTAATTAAATAATAAATAATAATTGAATACTAAAATAAATTGTATATATATATATACACATTATTTTTTATTAAACAATATATATATATATATATTGTTTAATAAAAAATGTAGAGGTATAATGTTTTTTTTCTTCTACGTTATTTCATTAAAATTTATGAATGAAAAATGTTCCTTTTGAAATAATCGCGACTCATGTATATACATATGTATATATATAAGTCGATTTACACACGTTATGTCATTTCTATTTTTTCAATCGTCTGGGGTTAAATCGAGAGAGAGAGAGAGAGAGAGAGAGAGAGAGAGAAATTGGTAGGGGAAAAAAGAAAAAGAAATACTGTTTTCAATGAGAAAAAATATAGGAAAAAAAAAAAAAGGTTATGTTTGCATCGATATCAGACGTAAAAAAAAGCCGAATCCTCGACGGAGATCTTATTCGCTATCGTTACGTGTTCGGTAATATTCGGTTCGGTTCGGTTCAGTTAGTTTCCGGGCGTACCTGAATGATACATCGTGGTGTCTGGTAGGAGTGGTAGGTGGCAAGAGTGGAAGGGAGGGTTAGAGAGAGAAAGAGAGAGAACGAGTGAGCGAGCGAGAGAAGAGTGGGGGAAAGCTCAGTACGGGCACACGTAGCTCGATGAAACAACAATCGGATGATGATGGCTCGTGATCGTCCAGGAAGTAACATATTCGTAAGAAAAATTCTTTTATTTTTTTTTTTTCTTTGTTTTTCTTTTTTTCATTACACATATATCAACGTCAACAGAAAATATATAAGAATCGAACTTATATATATATATATATTTCTTTTTATATAATCCATCTAGTTTTGGAAATGCGACCATGACATATACTCTACGAATCCATGTACATTGAATTATATATTACATATATATATATATATATATATATTTGAACATATATAAGAATGGTATATAAACATAATAAATGTAATTCGTCCGTAGTAACGCAGTCACAAAATGAAGATACATACATACATAATTCTTTCGTCTGACCTTGTTCTTTTCTCACTTGATATATGTATATATATGTACACATATGAACCTGTCTTCTTGCTTGGTCGCGTTGTTTTCTTTTATTCTTTTTTTGTCTTCCCCCTGTTTTTCCCTCATTTTTTTCTTTCTTTCTTTCATTCTTTCTTTCTTTTCCTTCCTCTTGGGGTTATAAAAATACCGTAAGTCTGTAGATTCTAAGAGTAAGTGAACGAGAGAAAGAGAGGGAGAAAGAGAGAGAGATAGAAGGATAGAGATAGGCATGAATTGTTTCTCTCTCTTTCTCTCTTTCTTTCTCTCTCTTTCGCTCTCTCTCTCTCTCTCTCTCCTTTCCGTAACTACGTCGTCATACATAGACATATACACATACACATACACGAATATAATCATGCGTGTTATAAAGAGAAAAACACTTACATGTATTATTCTGTATAATAGTAAAACAGAAAAAATATGGCGATTCATTTACCATGCGTCTGTAGACACACTTATCGCTTTGATCTTGAATTTTAAATTGAAGTTTGATCGAATAGATATTTACTGAATACGTGCATATTATATATATATGTCTCTCTTTCTCTCTCTCTATATCTTTATCTCTCTCTCTCTCTCTCTCTCTCTTTCTCTCTTTCTCTCTCTCTCTTTCTCTTTTTCTAATCCAAGTTTCCTCGTAGAAGGAGAGGTGAAGCGTTGAAATGCACATTGAATCAATTTGCTAGGAGGGGTGAGGGAAAGGTATATCAAGGAGGGCGTTCGTGTTCTGAAGGGACAAACTTTATCGAGGGGGAGAAATGTGTGTGTGTGTGTGTATGTGTGTGCGCGCGTGTATATATATATATGTATATATCTTTACCGATTGAATTGCTTAGTACCACTTTTTCTTCTAAATATTTTCATTGAAATTCTTTTATTGTCTCTATCTTTTGTAACGTTGTAACGAATTCTTGGTATATATACCGATTGATTAATATAAAAAGGGAATTATATCTGGAGGAAGAAATTTTAATGAAATTCGTGCGATTTTTTGTCGACGGATTTTTGAATCATCCGAAAAAGTCGAGAGATTTGAAAAAAATTAAGAAATTGTCAAGTGAAAGACTTGTAACACTTTAAATATATATATATATATATATATATATATATATATATATATATCAATGAAATCTCAATTTGATTATTATCCTAGCTTCTCTTAGTTTTCGATGAGAAATCCTGAGAGATTCTTAAATGACGACTCGTAACACCATACGTCAATGGTATCTAAAATCGATTTTCGAAAGTTTTCGACAAAGTCACACGAGTGATTCTCAAATTTACGATTCGTAACGTCTTACAATAAGGATGGAATTCAATCGCGATTAATTGCACTTTTTTCTTTCTCTTCTTCTCTTTTTTTTTTTTTTTTTTTTTTTTTGTTTTTAATGAAATTGTGTCGACCATTCGCAAAACATTTCGAAAACTTTCGAGAGATTCTCAAACGTACTGTTCTTAGTGCACCTTATCAAATGTAATTCGATTTTAGAGTTTACAAAATTCAATAGATCCTCAAATGTATTTCGTTCAATGAAATTCGATCGACTCTTTTTTGTTGTTTCGAAAATTCGAGAAAACTCTCTCGGATGTCCGATTTTTAAC
>NC_140833.1:2015000-2022500 GCF_050613455.1 Vespa mandarinia | reverse complement strand
AAAACGTTGAAATTGTTCCAATGATTCTATTACAATTTATTCATCATATTTATAAATAATTATGTCATTTATAAATATGACATATTCGTTCTAACTCTCATTACTGTCATTAATACATTAATATTATTATATATTACAACGAATAATCTGGATCATGAAGAAAAAAATTATAGTTTCATAGTTTCTTCTCATTTTATATATATGTATATATGTAATAGTTTTATATACAATATCCTCTTCTTCATAGGTTTATCTCTCTTCGTTTCTTATTTGAAATCTGAAATTTTCTAAATTCGTAGCGACGAACATGATGTAGTCGACGTCGTTCGTCATGATTATTATAGTGTCATCATGGTCATTTTAAAATCGTTGAGGAAATTCTCTTGGTTAATAGGTTCATCAGAATCTTTAGTTAAAAACTATTTTTAAACAAATTACAATTATTATTAACTATTATTAACTATTATTAATAATTATTATTGCTGTGGGATCATTAGATAAAATAAGTATGTATATAGATTGACTAAGTAATCAAATTCGTGCGACCTTGATACGAAAAAGTTCAAGCGGACTCGTCTATATGTCGACACGGACAGAGCAAAACAGAAAGAGAGACAGAGAGAGAGAGAGACAGAGAGAGAGAAAGAAAGAGAAAGAAAGAAAGAGAACAGCAGTAGAGTTAGGCGCCACTCGACATACGGACACAGTATGTGTGCATATGTTGTGTTGCATGTAGTCGACCCAATGGATAATAATAAATTTAGCGACGATTAAAAAAAGGTCTGTTAAATTTTTAAACGTCGGACACGACACATATGCATGCACGCATGTGCGCACATAGAAATCATTGAATATCTTTTCTGTATCTACGCACTTGGCTGAATTTCGAGAATCGTAGTGTCGCATTACTACTAGCGTTACTTTTATATAGTAATAGTTTACTTCTTCCATGTGTATTACAACACTCTACGGTTACATGCGACAATACGCTATGAAATGTGTAAGTGAGTAAGAGAGAGGGAAATAGATAAGAAAGGATAGATAGAACAGAACTTTGTATGAATTGTGACCTCGAGATTTGAGATTTGTGTAGTTGTGAAAATACGGAAGATGGGTGGGGAGTGTTGATGAAGTAAGAAGAAAAGAGGGAGAGAAAGAGAGAAAGGGATGGCGCGTGACATAGAAGGAGGGAACAAAGATGGTGGCGGCACCAAAGAAGTAGTAGTAGAAAGAGTAGTGGGGGTCTAGAAAGAAAAAAAAGAAAGAAACAAGCCGAGCCGAGTCGAACCAAGCCGAGCCGAGCCGAGCCGATTTGTTCCGAATTGAGCCGAGTGTATACGAGTCTACATCGGCAAGCTTCTTGGACCTAACTTTACTATTTCGTCGTATATATATGTGCGACGGCACACGTATGCGTGTGCGTGTTTGCGCGTGCTGCGCATGCGCGCCACGCTTTCTCGCCGCTACTGCTACCTGTCGATTCTAACCTCAAACGTCAACGTGTGCAACGTTGATCTTTCATTTCGCGTAACATCCTGAATTTAACATCGCGTTTCGCGCGGTTTTTTCTACCGTTTAGAGAGGAGGAAGGAGACAGACATACAGGGAGAGAAAAATAGAGAAAGAGAGAGAGACAGAAAAGATTAAAAGAAACTAAGGGAGAGAAAGAGGGGGGGAGAGAACAAGGGAGTTGACTTACAGAATAAAAAAAGGGGAAGTGCTTCGCGAGCTTGATTTGGTGATAAAAGAAAAGAAAAGATAAAAAAGAGTAAAAAGAAAAAAGTAAAGTTAGGAGAAGAGGAAGAGGAATTGACATAGGCTTGCTGGATATATATACATATATATATATATTCTATTGGGCGATGCGCCAGAAAAGAGAAGAGAACGACCGCGAAAAGAGGTGGAAGGGATCTCTCAGAGAGTCGAGGTTATGACTCGGTCCGATGAAGTAAGTCACACGCGGTTTATTTTCATTCTTGCCGGTTCCTTCGACGGGAACATTTCTCCCTGAAAGTAACGTGTAAATCACAAAAATTAGAATTGCGTCGTGAAAATGAAATCTAATTAACAGAAATAAACTAGGATATATATGATGTGTGTATATATGTATACATATGATTTGTTCTTTTTGAGAAGATTAACGATCACAGATCACGACGATTGTCACGAAAATATCAAATCCAAAGGATTTAAGAGAGAGAGAGAGAGAAAGAGAGAAATCAAGAAAGCCATAAAAATCACGTAGTTTACTTTCATATTTCGTTTTATAGGTTAGGAAACTCGATGGATGATCCCGTCTATAATAAAAGGGTCTTAATAAAGTCTCACAAGAAAAAAAAATCACAAAAATATTCTTACATATATTTCTTTATAGGTTATGAAAATTCGAAAGACTATTTTTTTTCTTTCCTTTTTGTTCATTTTTTTTTTGTTTTAACTCGATTTTTCACTCTCCTTCGCATTTTTTAGAGTCGTCGTGACTTTCAACAGACGAAAGATCATTTAACAACTAATGTAGTAAAATGTATATATAGGTGCTGCGCATGCGTAGGACAAATGAAACCCTTAAACGCGGGAAAAAGGTTAAGATATCGAGAGAGAGAGAGAGAGAGAGAGAGAGAGAGAGAGTGGGGAAAGAAAAAAGAGAAAGAGAGTGTAACGAACGATTCTCTATCTCTGTAGGACGCCCGTCGTCGCGTCGTCACTACCTTATATATACATAATACGCTTGTTGGCGAGATACTCTTGTATACACCTATATAGAAATATATTTGTATTTATGATATGTATATATATATATATACACATCATACATATACATATCCACACATACACACAAACACGAGTGTGTGCGTGCATGAATATTGTGTTGGATGGAGGAGAACAGACCGTCTGGCTGGCTTGCGTGGGAAAAGTATGAGGAAGGAGTGGGAGGGGTGCAACGAGTGATAGGTGGGGGAGTCGGATGGTCAGGGGAGGGGATAGGAGCGTGACGAAGACGAGAATGAGACATGATAACGGTTCGATTCGATCGTTCCTCTCCTCTCCTCTCCTCTCCTCTCCTCTCCTCTCCTCTCCTCTCCTCTCCTCTCCTCTCCTCTCCTCTCCTCTCCTCTCATCTCCTTTCCTCTTCACTCTTCTCTCTCACCTCTTTGCCCGTTACTATCTTCGTTTCACAGAACATACATAAATACGTACACACATATACATTATACATATACACACATTCGCATATACATATCGAGAATAATCGATTTCAATCGAAAATAGAATGCATAGGGAAAGATTTATCGACATGTTCGAATTCTTTTCTTATACATCTTAATGTTTTCCTATATTCAATGAAAATTTCCATAAATTTCTTATTATGTTTAATGAATATGATTCACTATATTAATTAGTATACGATTAGTAAGTCTAGTGTAGTGATTTAATTTGAATTTTATTAGGGATTATTTTATATAAATATTTAAATATTCTCCTCTCTCTCTCTCTCTCCATCTCTCTCTTTCTAACGAAACTTTTATGTATGGAACGCTTATGTTTGGAAAATTATTTATTTATTTATTATTATTATTATTATTTTTATTTTTTTTTTTTTTTTTTTTTTTTTTTTTTTTTTTTTATGAATATAGTTACTCGTATAGGTTATGATACAGTATTAGTATGAGACGATGTTGATTAGAATCGTATTAATGTAAACTTAAGGTAAATTCCTTGTACTTTTTTACAAATCTCACGAAGTTTCATTTCTTTCTTTTTTTTTTTTTTTTTTTCGTTGTCTTGGATTTGAAGAACGTTTGAAAAGTTAAATAGATTTTTTTCTCTTTATTTTCTTGTACTCTCTCGTGCATAGTTCCTCGCATATAGGTTATGGTACTACGATTGGTATGACGATGTGATTTGTTTCTCCTTTTTCTTTTCTTTTTCTTTGTTTTCCTTCTATTTTTTTTATCCTTCTTCCTCTTCTTTCTCGAATGATCATCGTATTATATCGAACGATGCAACAATGACGTATTTATGTAACGCAACAAAAAGAAATATATATATATGTATATGTATGTATATTATATATTTAAGTGTGCCATTTCTCGGTAGGGTATAAATACGGACGTTGATCTGCGGAGCAGAACGCACTCACAATTTTAAAACGTTTCTCTCTCTCTCTCGCTCTCTCTGTCTTCTCTCATTTCCTCTTTCTCTTTCTTTTGATATATAGTGGGACTTGTGAGAATTTATATATATATATATATATATATATATATATATATATATATATATATATAAAGAGAGATGTTAAGATGTTTCATTTATAACTTAACTTAACTTTTAATATGAATAATCTCGTTCAACGAAATTAATATAAAGGATAGTAAAAAAAGAAAGGAAAATAAAATAGTTTATTTAAGTATATTATATTTAATCGATATTTAATCGATCATGTTCAAACTTGAAGAAATAGGTTAGATTTGATATTTATTAATTTAAAACAATGTATTATATGATATATCTAATTTAACGTGTTGATATGTTTAAGAAAAAAAAAAAAAAAGAGAAAAAAGAAAGAAAGAGAGAAAAAGAGAGGAAAAAACAAAGGAAAAATTACGTTCAATTAATAAGAGGTTAAGTTTAATCTTTCATATATCTCTTCTACTTTTAATAATATATTGAAAATGTTATTAATATTGTTGAATTGTATTTATTTTTTTGTGGAAAGCTCTGCATAATCTTGTCTCTTCTGATGATCTAAACAATAAGAAAAAAAGATAGAAAGATAAAAAAGGAGATACAGCGTATTTGTGTATGTGTGTGTGTGTGTGAGAGAGAGAGAGAGAGAGAGAGAGAGAGAGAGAGAGAGAGAGAGAGAGAGAGAGAGAGAGAGAGAGAGAGAGAGAGAAAGATGAGTGAGCGAGTGCAGTGACGGTGCAAGGGGAAGATGGCGGTAATCACGGAAACGTCGGCCATTCTGACTGTAACAAGGCAGGAGGTTAGGTTAATGTTGCGATCTTTTTATTGAAAGTCGTTTCATAAAGGAAAAATTAAAAGAAAATTATTTTTCATGAATATTGCAAAATCGATTTTCTTCGTCTTTATTTATTTGTTTATTTATTTATTTATTTATTTCTATTCCTTTATTATTTTTATATAATCAGTCTTTTGTTTTTTGTTGTTTTCATTTATTGTGAGTAAAAAAATCGAATAAATAGGAGGAAACGAAATAATGACGAGGGGAGGGATTGTTGCTGGTAGGGATCTAGAAAATCGTTTATACTATGTAATTAAGATGATGATCGCATAGTTTGTGGTAACTTTACTTATCGACTGACTAAGCGTACGTGTCTGTTCAAAAGTAAGCGAATAAGTATGCAAGTGGGAAGAGTGTGAAGGTGGAGGAGGTAGTTGGCGGTGGAGGTGGAGGAGGTAGAGGAGGAGGAGAAGAAGCAGGAGAAGGATTGGAGGAAGAGGGAAGGAATAATTTGTCGCATGTAAAAGGAGGAACAAGTTTGATGGAGGTTACTTCATCTTCTATTTTTGTTTTCCTTTTTCTTCTTTCCTCCCTTCCCCTCTGATAAATTGCAATGATAACGTCTACGAAATTATACTTGTTTGTTTAGTTATTTATTTCTATTTTTTTTTCTTTTTTTTTTTTTTTTTTTTTTTATCTTCGAACGATATTTACATTTCGTTTGGTATATGTAGCATATTGATATTAAATTATCTAAATCCATTGAGATTAGAATCTATCAAAAGATATGAAATTAAATGGGCCCGTGACCAATTCGAAGTATCAATGAAAAAAATTTGATAAAAAGATATTATTTTAATGGCCATTAAAGGGATCGATAGAAGAACTTTTATAACCCTTTTATTTGAGCAATTCGAATCGATGGATTATCACACGAAATTTGAAAGAAGAAAAGAAAAAGGAAAAAAAAACAAAAACGAAAAAAAAAAAAGAAAAAGGAACAGAAAAGGAATTGAGGGGAAAAAAAAGATGTCGATCTCGATCGTAAGTTTTTGAACAAATCATAAATAAATGCCAAGGAGACATATGTTGTGATTCGATCGAACTGGGGCTAAAGTCAAGAAAATGAGCTGTGAAGAAATTCGCGGAAATGTGATGGCAAATGGGATCTTTAAAACTAAGAAGAAAGATTATATATTATGCATATCTATTTGTCCTCTCTGTGTGATGTGCTACTACTACTATTACTATTACTACACTACTGTTATCATACTACTACTACATTATTATAGTACTACTACTACTACTACTACTACTATTGCTGTTGCTGCTTATGTGTAGTAGAAGTGTGTAGTGATTTGTATATATATATATATATATATGTATATGTATATTTATATGTATATTTATATGTATATGTATATATATATGTATATGTATATGTATATTTATATGTATATGTATATGTATATGTATATGTATATGTATATGTATATGTATATGTATATGTGAGGTGAGCACAGGAGAGACAGTTAGGTAGGTAGTCATGCAACAACGAATGAGTAGCAAGGAAGCAAGCAAGTTTGAAAGCAAGACGAAAATGCGTAGTCGTTAGTGTATATGTGTGTGTGTGTGTGTGTGTCCCTGGAACTTCCGGCTTACATTCATACTCTCTATCTCTCTCTTTCTCTCTTTCTCTCTTTCTCTCTCACGTATGTTGAAAACATCTTGATACAAAGCGGAGCGTGCGCGTAAAGTATCCAGCCAACAGTAACAGCAATAGTAGTAATAGCAACAGCAGCAATAGCAGCAGCCAGCAGCATCATCGGCCTTATCGACTTTAGCTCGCTCGCTCGCTCGCAAAAACAAGTCCTCAAACCAGGTGAAGCATGTGCGCGAAGGTCTTTAAGACTTCGTTTCAGGAGGAGACTCCACCTTTTAAGACTTACAACAACAGTGGTTCTCAACCTCTAATATTAATTATTAAATAATTCGTCGATCGAGCATCAATGATTTTTCCGAAGTTTTTTAATTTTTTTTTTTTTTTTCTTTTTTTTTTTTTTTTTTTTTTTTGTTACAACAATATTCATTATTATCTCATATACATATATATATGTTTTGCGCTTGGCATTATCTTTTAAATTTTTGCTACATGACGTAGATATATATATATATGTATATATATGTATTTTCTTTTTCTTTAAATAGACTAGCACAATTAATAGGTTAAGGTTATCTGAAAAGATTAGTCGAAAGATAGAGAACCACTGGAATTTACAAAATTACCTTCTTTTTTCTTTTTTTCTTCTTTTTCTTTTTCTTTTGCGGCCGGATTTCGAACCCGTGCCGACGGATACGTAAAAAGCACGCCTACCTCGCGCCATTCGCGTATGTAACCAACTTGACAATTTTCTCCCCTCTCTTTCTCTCTCTCTCCCCACTTCCCCTCCTCTCCCTCTTTCTTTTCGTTCTCTGTCACTCCGTACTTCACGTCTGTCGTACACCGACCTTCTCTCTCCCTCTCACTTTATCTC
>NC_140833.1:1990000-2010000 GCF_050613455.1 Vespa mandarinia | reverse complement strand
ATATATATTTAAAAAATTGTGATTTAGAATAATAATTATAGACTCAATTTCTGCTTAATTATTAAAAATGTTTATATATATATACATATACATACATATATATCTGTGTACATATATATATATCTTGTTTTGTCTCGTATCTTTGGCTTATTTTTTTTCTGATGATGATCGTAGTCATCAATTGTTGTTCAGAATTGAGGGTTTCCGATGTATAGAGTAAAAAACGAAGCTCAGTGACGTGTTAATTATTACGATAGAAGAAAAAAACAAGTACGTCTCTTTTATGGTTAGAAAAGTCGTCCTTTGGATTGTTGATTGGTCGATTTGTGTATATGTATATATATATATATATATATATATATATATATATATATATATATATACGTGTATATCAATGAGGAAATTCGAATATACGTGGAAGGTGATGTCCTTCGTTAATCAGGTGATTTGATTGATTTCTTTTGATTTCTTTCGAGTAACTGTAATTCGAAACAATTATTTGTAAATTTTTGCATTGCGCTAGGAAGACTAGATAAATTTTTTTGTCGTTCGCAAGATGTGTCTACTATCTCTTAGCAATTTGATTGGTTCTATGTATGTTGGCAATTGGATTTCATAGTTTTTGATTTGTACAAGTCCAGAGTTCTACAGAGTTGATTCAATGCGGTGGCATTGCTCGCTATCGTGCTTTGTGTTAATGTTGTGTAACATAAGGAAAGCTTGTTAGGATTCATATATTTGATTATTAGGTTTTCTTAAAATGCTCTTTGTAAGATTTAATTCTATTTCATATCTCTTTTAATTGAATAATATTCCTTAGAATAATTCTTTTTCTTTATACTGTTAAAACAAAGTTAAAGCAACATTTCAACGATCTCAGACTAAATTGACTAAACCCATTTCGAAATATTAATCATTACTTAATAAGACATAAAAGATGATAAAAGAAAAGAATAAACAAATAATAAAAGGAAAAAAAAAGAGAATTCTAACGAAGAACCTTCACTCGTAGGCCGACGCAGAATTACGTGAACATCAAGAGCAGCAGTAGTCCGGTATCACCGAGGACGGCCGGTGCAGGAACAACGTATGTCCAAGGCGGTGCAGCAGCAGCATCGTCGGCGGCTGCTGCGACGGGAGGAAGCGGTGCCACGAACTCAGTTGCTCCGTCAGGTCCATCGAATAGCAGCAATAGCAGCGGTGCCGGGGTTGGCGTTGGTGTCGGCGTCGGCGTTGGCGGCGTCGGCGTTGGGAACGTCGGCGTCGGTGTCGTTAACGTTGGCGGCGGTGGTGGTGTCGGTGGCGGTGGTGGCAGCACCGTCAGCGCAGGAGTGGGAGGAGTGAGCGTGGTAGCGCCGCCTGTGGTTGGAAGTGGAAACAACGGAAATGGCGGCAACTGTACGGGTGGTGTCGGTGGCGGAGGAGGAGGAGGAGGAGGCGCTGGAGTTGTTGTTGGTGGTGGTGGTGTTGTTAACAGCAACAACAACGGTGGAAATGTCAGTGGTGGCGGGAATGGTGGATCAGGGTCCAGCGGAAATCCAAATGGTAGTGGCGGCGGCGGCGGCGGTGGCGGTGGTGGTGGCGGTGTTGTTGGTGGCGGAGCTGGTGCCGGTGGCGGCGGCGGCGGTGGTGCCGGCGGTGGCGGTGCACCAACGGGTTACGTCGCTGTACCAATGCCAGGTGGTTTACGATACATCCATCCTTATCCGCAAACATCATCTACGGTATCCTCTGGCTCGGGATCATCGGTTTCAGCTATTTCAGCAGCCATAGCTGCAGTGGCTGCTAACTCGACCTCAGCAGTGACCGCCGCAGCTGCCGTTGCTGCCGTGGTTGCTGCCGCTGCTGGATCTGTACCACCCACCTCTGTACCCGCCACTGCATCTCCCGCTAGCATTAGCCAAACACCACCACCGCCTCCTACGGGAACCGGATACGTTTCCAGGGACGCCTATCGCGGCGCCACTATAAACGTAGGTATCTTCGGCGTCGATCTCATACTTCGGCGAATTTTCCTTATTTCTTTCTCTTAAAAAAAAGAAAAAAAAATTATATATATATACATATATATATATATATGGACACAAATACATTCGTGTTTTATTCTTTCTTATCTTATCGTGATGGAAAGGTTAAAGAAAGGCGGGCTTTTTCACAAGTTCGCGCGCTAATTTTCAAATTACTTTTATTATCATGCGTTAGAATGAGTCTCAGTTGTTTTAAGAAACTTTTTTTTTTTTTATTCCAACAACGTATAAGATCAATCTTACACGAATGATGTGATACGACACATAGGCACAAACAAATAAATATATCAACATAATAAAAGCATATGGGAAGATAACCACTGTCTCTACATATACACGTAATGATTTCATTTATTTTCAATCTTCCGTTCATTAAAAATCTTTAGAGAACATTGAACCTTATTTACAGACAGACCAGTTTTTCCTTTTTTCATTTTTATTCGATTGAGATCGAAGTACGTGCTATCAAGTAGTCGCAGTTATTATTTGATCACATCATTAATCTCCATTGGTTATATATAGATAATGTCATAAAAACAAAAACAAAAAAAAAAGGAAAAAAAAAAAAAAAAAAAAAAAAAAAAAAAAAAATTATCTCTCTTTCTCTCTCTCTCTCTTTATTTTTCTCTCTCTTTCTCACTTCTGATCAGCGTCAGCCGATGGTGTGTGCGTTTATGGTTGGTCAAAGTAATAACGACTGTAGATACGCATACACGCGTACACAACTATTAAAGTATAGTTAGAAATTCTTGGATGTACGCGTAAACGTACTCAAACACACCACAGTTATGGTCCTGTCCTTGACTTTCACCGAGCGTGGGTCTCCTTCTCTCTATCTCACTATCTATTCTTTTTCTCCTTCTCCTTCTCATTGACAATTCAGTCAGTTCTTCCATGCAACTGTTTGATATATCCTCCAAATGAAAGAAAGAAAGAACGCCTGGAAACAATCTTCGTATAGAGAAAATTGTCCTGTTAGAAAATTTTTGTGATGTACTGATTGTTATTGTTATTCTTGTTGTTGTTGTTGTTGTTGTTGTTGTTATTGTTGTTTTTTTTGCTATTATTGTCGTCACGATAATATTTGGTCTTAACGCAGTAACCATTGTATAAACATCGTTAATTGGATTTTTCACGTTTAATGATCGGTATGAATCATCGAAGAACTTATTGATATACTATCTATATTACATATATATATATATATATATATATATATATATATATATACATATAGGTGGGGGAATTCCATGAAAAAATTTTTATGATGTTATTTGTTTATACAAAAGGAAAAAAAAAACAAAACAAAAAAGAAAGGAAAAAAGTCAATGGCATATGAAACATTGTTAATTAAATATTTCAAGTTTACTGATCGTTATGACTCATCGAAGAAGTTATTGATAAATATTATTGATTAAATAAAAATACTGCTAAAGTTTTAACATGGTAACAAATAGGTTGTGCTTGAAAGTATTTTGAAAAATCTTGATGGAACATGAGGTGTGTAGGCGAGTGAAAGTTGCATTAGGTCTAGTCGTACAGTGTGTATCAATATACTTCTGTGATACGTATATATATATATATATATATATATATATATATATATATATATATATCTACTTTTATATACAGGATAGAGGAATTTAATAGTTTTCATCATTTCTTAGCATCATGTTATGATCATTAGTATCGTCCATATTGCTATATTGCAAAATGCTATATATATATTAATTTTTATAATTAAGTAAATAACATAAATTATATTAATAATTTATAAATGTATCCCAAACGTAATGCTATATATATATATATATATATATATATATATATATATATTATATATCACTTTACTATTATGCTGGTAAAATTCATATACAAAAATAATTGAAATCGTAGATAACGACTTTGTTAGGTATGACCTCTGTTTAGAATCATAGAAATAAATAGTGATACGCAGAAAGAATAGACAAGGTTATTATAATCGTCGATTTTCTTAACTTAGGGACGGACATGCGGCAAACATCATTCGTGTAGGTATAATCGGCAATATGTGTCCTCTTGAACGGGGTCATCGATTTTCTTGAAATAGTCATGCAGACTGAAAGGATATCTGGAAAGAGAGAGAGAAAGAAAAAGAAAAAAAGAGTAAGAGATAAAGATACACAATAGATAAAAAAGGAGAATATACCGCCAATCTATAAAAATAGAAAAAGTAATATGATGATTAATTTAAAATAGATATATATATATATATACATATATTTGTGAGAGAAGATCGATCGATCTATAAGAATACAAATAACACTTACTAATAAAATAATTAAAACTAATAGTCATTTCGAAAAACAACAAGAACAAAACGATCTTCATTTAAATTTTAATTTAGGTCGAAAGAAATTTATTCTTAAATTCTTACAGCAATAGAAAAAGAATCTTGCATGAAACAAAAAGAAACTAAAGAAATATTTATTGTGTACACATATATATATATTGTATACACATATATATATATATATACATGTATGTGTGTGTATATATATATATATATATATATATATATATTTATAAAAAAATATATTTATTTATATAAAAAAAAGAAAGAAGTACAAAAGTAATATGGATTTGTATTTATACATGAAATATATATATGTATGTATATATATATATTTTTTTTTTTTCCAGGTAAACGAGAGGATTGCTATAAGCGTGAGCAGTAGTCCATTATCACAAGTTGGAATCAATGTTGGTGTAGTTGCTGCCGAATATGGTGCCGCGGGTGGTAGTATAAATAGCGGTATGGGAAGTGGTAGAGGAGAAAGACCGAGGATGTCCCTGTTGTCATCGGCATCGGTTGCACCCGCACCATCGCCAACTGCATCGGATTATCAACACATGCCAGGTGCGAGGAATCCAAGAGTAGGCCTTATACCTGTCCAATCGGATCAGTATTGTAGCCGTACTGCCGTTGAGATGGCAACGTTACAAGAGGCGCCGCCATTTAAAAAGATACGCCTTGGCCCACCAACACAGGTTCAAATACAATCGCAATCTCAGTCACGATGTCAGAGTCTTCCACCGGCTGATGCTTGCATCAAACAGGAACACATAGTACCCTTGCAACAACCATTAAGGATAGACACTAGGGTGGGTGTTATGAATATATTTTTTAGCAATTTTTTTCCTTTTTTTTTTTTTTGGCAGGATGAAAAGAGGAATGGGGGACACACGAGTTTTATGTAAATCAGTTAATTAATCTGTCGATGGTTTGTTATATGAGAATAATTGTTGTCAGGGGCAGCCTGCCACAGGTGCATATACACCACAAACAGAGGCAATCTCACCAACGCTTCCAGAGCCCAATACGCAAGAGGATGCACAGTTCCGTAGTACCAAGGATGATCTTTTACAGCAGATCGGTAAAGTCGATAGGGAGATTGCAAAGAGGGAATCACAGATAAGTAAGCTTCGGAAAAAGCTTAAGGAATTGGAGGAAACGGCTAATAAACCTTTGGAGGCCAGTGGTCTTAAGCGACAAATCGAAGAACAGTCGCAACAACCAAAGCATCAGTCATTGGCGCAAAAAATTTATGCCGAGAATAGAGTAAGAATAAATGATTAGATAATAATGTACAATTTGTCGTTTTCTTTGTAAAAAAAAAAAAAAGAAAAAAGAAAAAATTAAATCGGGTCAAAAGTTCTTTTGAACGATTCGCGACTAGTGTTACAGAGATTTTTTTTCTTTCTTTTTTCTCTTATTTTTCGCGAATTGTAAAACATTAAGAGACTAAATTAAATGATTTGAAGAATCAAAGGAGATCGTTGAATAAAAGTAGTAATACATTTTTTAAATCGCCTAAGAACTTTTGCCTCAGTCTCTATATATATATTTTTTCTTATTCATTAATATATACTTTCGAATATTATATATATATGTATATATTATTTGTAATATTTATAATTGGATATAAATATTTATAGACTTAATTATAATTGGATATAAATATTTATAGACATAATTATAATTGAACATAATACGCACACATACACATACACACACAGATCATATATATATATATATATATGTATGTAGTATTATAAATACATTTTCAAATAGTTATATATAACATTGTTATATTTAATTACAGAGAAAAGCGGAAGAAGCGCATAGACTTTTAGAAAGATTGGGCCCTAAGGTGGAGTTGCCATTATATAATCAGCCATCAGATACCAGTGTATATCAAGAAAATCGTACGAGGCATCAAACTTGTATGAGGGCGAAATTAATAGCAAGATTAAGAAGGGAGCATGCTGAGAGAGCGTCCCTTCATAGGCAGCAGTCTCAATCTTATGCGATTCTCGTTCAGGAATGGCATCGTAAGGTTGAACGGTTAGAAGCAACCCAAAAGAGAAAATCGAAAGAAGCGAAGAACCGTGAATTTTTCGAAAAGGTATTCCCTGAATTGAGAAAGCAAAGAGAAGACAAGGAACGTTTTAACAGGGTTGGCGCACGTATTAAGAGCGAAGCCGATCTTGAAGAAATAATGGATGGTCTTCAAGAGCAAGAGGTATTATTATTATTATTATTATTATTATTATTATTATTATTATTATTATTATTATTATTATTAATATTTTGGATCTCCTATTTTATATTACTTAATAATAGAATGATTATTATATATAGAATCTGTTATAAAATTCAATAACACTTTAAAAATGATCCATTATATCGTTTAAGAAAGACTAACTACATATATACAATATTTATTTTTTAATCGCTTATAAGAGGTGATATTTTTTTTTTTTTTTTTTTTTTTTTTTTTTTTTTTTTCGAATTAAATATTTTTACGAATTAATATATAAAGTTGTATTATTTTGTTAAAATTTGTAGAGAGAGAAAAAAGAAAAAAAAGAAAGAAAAAAAAAGAAAAAACAATTGTAAGCTTTTGGAAAGTTTTAATATTGGCGCCACTGTGTCGGTAACTTATCGACAAGCTTCGACAAATTGTGCCATCTGTTGGGACAATAATGTAAATTGTCTTATATTGAGCATGATAAATTTCTCATTGATTTTTTTGCTTTCTTTTTTTTTTTTTTTTTTTTCTTTTTTTTTCTTTTTAATTATAAATCTGATATCATTAATAACGTTAATTTTGAAATAATATTACAGATGGAAGACAAGAAGATGCGTTCGTACGCGGTCATACCACCTCTACTTTTGGATACTAAACAACGAAGGATCGCATTTCAAAATCGTAATGGTTTACTCCAATTAGAAGAATTGGAAGCTTTACATAGTGAAAGAAAATTGATAAACGTTTGGAGTTCTGTAGAGCATGAACTGTTCAAAGAAAAGTACTTGCAGCATCCGAAAAATTTCGGTGCGATAGCTCAATCCTTAGAGCACAAGTCCGTTCCAGATTGTGTACATCACTACTACCTCACTAAGAAAGCTGAAAATTATAAACGGTTGCTACGGAGATCTAGACAAAGGACACGCAGTTCCCGTAACAATCCTAATAATAAGGTACACATTTATTTATTCGATTTTTTTTTACATTTTATATATATATCGTTTATGCATTTTTATTTTTAGTTTTTTTGATTTTTAATTTTTTTTTTTTTTTTTTTATAAGCGAGTAATAATACTAAAGTCTTTTTTATTATTAATCTTCAAAATAAAATCAATATCACAATCGCTTTTTTACTTTTTATCGCTTTTATTATTTTTATTTCTTATTATTTATTTTATTTATTATTTTTTATTGATTATCATTTACAAGCAAATCGATAATAATTTTCTACTTCCAAAATTTTCAAAATAATTTAAGATAAAATCACGCGATATTAATTATCTTTTTTCCTTTTTCTTTTTTTTTCTGTTTTATTTACTCTATTATATTACAAATGAATAATAATAATAATTATTTTTTTTTTAATAATCAAGATATAAAATTAAGCAGACACGTGCAGACCACACAAAGATACACGAAAAATATAAATTAATTCTTAAAATATTTCTATTATATATTACAGGTTAATAATAGTAATTCTACTATTGGACCTATCGACATATTGACAACGGGAGTTACCACAAGGCTGCAACGTGAGCAGCAACAAAAGACGCAGGAAAATCCTCAGAATAATAATACGACAGGTGCGTCGTCTACGACTACGACGACGACGACGACGACCACGACGACAACAACAACAACAACAACAACAACAACAATAACAACAACAGCAACAACGTCTACGACAACAATGACGACGACGTCATCTTCGACGTCTAATATATCGACTGGTACAACGACGTCGTCGTCGTCGACGAATACTACGTCGTCGTCATCGTTGTCATCGTCGTCGTCTTCGACGGCGGCAACGACAACAGCGGCGGCGGCGGCAGCAGCGGCAGCGGCAGCAGCAGCAGCAGCAGCAGCAGCAGCAGCGGTAGCAGCGTCGACAACGTCGACGACGACGACGACAGGTGCGGGTCAAAGTTCAGTGACCCTGAATACGAATATGTCTACCGATTCTATAACGGCAGTAACGACAACGTTAACCACTGCAGCGACGACAACGACATCAACAGCGACTACGTCAACGACGACATCGTTAAATTCAATCCTCATGTCGATTTTTTCATCCTCGTCATCGACGACATCGGCCAGTACAAAGGATACAAAAGATAACGGCAAAGAGAACAAAGAGAACAAAGGAGACAACAAGGATTTACATGTCCTTAAAATGGAGATAAAAGAAGAATCACAATCTAGTTCGGAAACACCATCGAATAAGGATGTCAAAGTCATGTATGTATCATTAATATTTCATACATTCTCATTATATTTTGTTAGATTATTCTTAACCCCCTGTAATTGAATTTTTATCGTATCTAAAGAAAAAAAAAAGGAGAGAAAGAAAAAAGGAAGGAAAAAAAAAAAGAATTATATCCAATTTTTTTTTTATAATATTACTTATAGTATAGTATAATTATAATAATATATTACTTCTGGTATAGTATATAATTATATTTATTTTTATTATCACTTATACTATAATATAACTTATATTAATAATCAAATCATTTTATATATAATATTAAGACTAACTCTAAAGTAATGTTAAAAACAACTTCAATTATCGAACTTCCAACAACAAAAATATATATACATATATATATATAGTATATATAAATATATATAATTTAAAATTTACATTTCCGTTACAGAGGGTTAATTATATATATATATGTAAAATACCATCATAAGAGCGATCCAAAATATGATATTGAATTATTTGACATACACGATATTTGAGCAATCCTATCAGATATCGTTGACTTTTCTTTCTTTTTTCTTTCTTTCTTTCTTTTTTATTTAAACCATAAATCTCATAACAATGATTCTGTAAAATGTACAAGAAAAAAGTACCCCGGGCGAACTATTTTTCAATCCGCATTGCTCCAACCGATTCTGATTTCTATAAAAGCTGGATGGCCTGATTGAATGAGCCGTTTCCATTGGGTGAAAGATATTCAATGTGCAAACAAAGCTCGATATTCCCTAGAACTCATTCCTCCTCTCCTCTCCTCCTCCTCTTCTCTCCCCTCATTCCATACCCCTCAATATCTATCCCATTCCCCTCATGATGGGAATCACTCAGAATTTAATATAGACATGTATTTCTCTTTTTCTCTCTCTCTCTCTCTCTCTCTCTCTCATTTTCTCTCATCCAAACGATGCTACTAAAAAATGCTTTCGCTTAACTTTATCAGCCTGTACGTTTAACTTTAAATAACATACACGCATAAAAGCTTGTTTTAATGCAACTCGATCTTCCAACTTAATGCATGTATATACTAATGAATATTGTATTGCAAAATGATGACGGAATTGAGGTGGTGGAGGGAGTAGGTGGTGGGGATGGTCTATAATAATGTTAATAATATTCAATCGAAGAAACGAATCTACATTATGGAAGTTAATGGTGATAGTAGTGATGGTGGTGGTGGTGGTAGTGGTGGTGGTAATGGCGATAGTGGGGATTTGAAGAGTATGAAGGGGATGATCGGATAGTAGAGGTGGGGAGATGATCAGGGATAGGAGTACAGAGGTAAAAAGGATGGTATAGGTGGGGAAGGGTGTAGTTTACATGGGTTTGATGAAACTGGTGAGATAGTAGTAGAGACAGGAGTACGATGATAGATTTAAGGGTGAGTGGAGGAGTGGTAGCTGGGGGTAACTAGAGGTGGGTAGAGAGAATGGTGTAGAAGGGTGGGAGGAAGAAGAGCACAGTTATTAAGCAGATTGTAATGCTAATCAATGGTTACTGGTTAGTGGATTATATTTACACTGTCAGTCATCGCCATAATTGAATTGATCGTATTAGAAATTTCATATCCAACAGAGAACGCGTTGAACATTGAAGGACAATCATTTGAAAAAGGTTTTCAGAATGATCATCGATTCGTTTTGTCTGTATTCAAATAAACAAGATATTTGAGATTCGATTGAGAAAATCCGATCAGTGTCATTCAGATAAATCATTAAACACAAATTTCTGACAAATATCTTTCCCCTCACCTAATGATAAAAAAAAAAAAAAAAAATAAATACAATAGAATTATTCGGGCGTGGGGGCTGGGGAGAGATTATGGCGGAGATAAAAATTATTATCGTCATTATGTATTATTACTGTACTTGTCTGTGTCACGACGACGTGGGATTTTCATTTTTTTTTTTTTTGTTTTCTTTTCTTTTTCTTTTTCTACTTTTTTTTGTTTGTTTTTTTTTTTTTTCTTTTTTTTAATAATAATAATTATTTCTTTTTTAATTTGTTCGCAGAATGGAAGGTAAAAACACGTTGTCGTCATCGTCATCGTCCTCATTGAACGTCAACACCGCTAATGTACCTGGCATGCAGACCGAATTCAAGGATACGGGTAAAAAGAAAACGAGTTGTAGTAGAGAGACCACCGGTGGTACAGGTGGTGGTGTCATTGGTGGTGGTAATAACGCGGCAGCTACTAGTAGGATTAAGGATAAGAAGAAAGAGAATCATGCCACCCCAATGGAGACTAGTGACGAAGAGGCACAGTCCATTGATACCATTGGTGAGTACTACACAACAATAGCATGCATTTCTATATGGACGTATGATTGGTTGTCTTTTTTTTTTTTTTTCTTTTTTTTTTTTTTCTTTTTTTTTTCTTCCCCCAATTTGTTACAAAAATTTTGTCATATCAATTAATGTCTATCAACGATCATTAGATATAAGATAACAAGGAGCAAAGAAGCGCATGTGTTTCATATGTACCTAGTTTCTAGCTGACTTTTTTTTTTTTCCTTTTTTTTTTCTTTTTTGCTTTTTTTCTTTTTTCTTTTTTTTCTTTTTTTGTTTTTTTGTTTTTTTTTTTTTTTTTTGCTTTTTTTCTTTTCAAATTAATGGTTAAAAATCGTAAAAACTAACAGAAGGACATTTAACGTGATCCTCGTACGTTTTCCATTCCCAATGAAATTTCTCTCTATTAAACATTTGTCATATATTCGATTATAATATTTGGTTTTAATTTTAGCCCAATGATCATTATTGACAAATATTTATTTATCGTTAATACATAATATCCATTGTAATGTATTCGTCATATTTATGCATTATAATAGCGATAATTATCTATGACAGTAGATGTTATGTGCTGTATGTGTGTGTGTGTGTGTGTGCGTGCGTGTGTTATTTTTTTTCTTTTTATTTATTCATTTTCTTTTTTTTTTTTTTTTTTTTTCTTTTTCTTTTTTTTCTTCTTCTATACCGTTGTTATCTTTTCAATGATTAAAATCAATGTCATCGTTATTAACAAATAACGTTAGAACCATTTGTATCAACGTTTAAGTAGCTTTAATAGAATTTCGTTAATTAATTGTTATATGAAACCGTATGGAAATAATATTATTATAATTTATAATATAGAAAATGAATTTAGTTATTAATCGAACAAACGAACACTAAGAGAATGTTATTTATGGCTAATACACACATATGTGTACATACAAGCGCGCGCGCACACACACACACACGCACATACGTACACGCTGTTACATATATTATTGGATAATTTTTAATACGACTTTTTTTTTCTTTTTTCTTTTTTCTTTTTTTTCTTTTTTTCTTTTTTTTTTTTTTCTTAATATAATATCTCATTAAGATTTTTTGAATTCGTAATATAAGATTTTTCGTCTTGCACAACGGGGTGCGTATTGCTCTTTTTGTTTCTGTTTTTGTTTTTTTTTTCTTTTTTGTTGTTGTATTTCTTTCCTTTTGGTTTGCTTTTTTTTACTCTCTTATTTTTTTTTTAATCTTTTTTTTTTGTTTCTTTTTTTTTATTTTTTTTCATTCACGGTGCGGCGTGGTACCATCTACAGGTTGGCTCGTTGATTCTTGATCATTAAACGTAACAACATCATCCCTGCTGTTAACTCGATTATTATCGTCGACATTAGCGTGACATAATTTTCTATGCTTGTGTACGAAATAATAACTCGGAAATTTACATCCGCAGATTTTACACGGATAATATTGAACGTTCAAATCAAGAAGTCTGACCTCCCTTTTGTTTCTCGAATTATTATCCTGTCGATTTCTATCGATCGTTGTAGTTGTCGTCGTGGCCGTCGTTATTGTATCGCCGTTAGATCTCGTTGGCAACAAATGTCTCTTAGCGTGTTTTCTATAACAATATTGGGACTTGAAGGTATGGCTGCAATAACCACAACTGTAGTTACCAACATTGTTACCAGAATCTGTCGTTTGTGTGGTTATCATAGAATCCGTAGAACAATTTCGTATTCTGGTAGTTCCCGAGCCACCATTTTCATCGTTCTCGGTAGTTGTTGCTCTGGTATTGTCATCGGTGCAATGCCTTTGTATACGTGACTGCGATACGATATAATTTTCATTTAAAACACGATGAAACTTAACGGGTCCGTCACAACAAGCAACATCGTAAACCACCGACAAAACATTGCCGGAAGATGATGATGAGGAGGGATCGTTAACGTTGTTAGAGTTGTTATTAGTTATACGAATCTTGCGTCTGTGGGATGATGGTCTGCCGCGATCAACATCGGTCGTCGTTATATTAGTCGAACACTTAGGATTATCGTCATGATTAATTCTCATAGGTGAGCTTACGATCGAATTAGTATTTTCATTGGATCGTCCACTTTGAGGCATCGAGATGTTATCAGTTGTTATTGTTGTTGTTGTAGTTGTTGTTGTTGTCGTCGTGGTCGTCGTCGTCGTTGCTGTTATTGTCATCGTTGTACGTGTAGAATTCATAAATTCACGTCGATCTATTGAATTATTTTTCTTTCCTTTACGTGACATGGGCGAGGGCGATCGTGATAACGACGAGGAACGTGACGCTGCCGATGGCGATGATGATCTCGATGCGAATGCATTAAATGCCGCGGCCGCAGCATTGACGTATGGAATAGACGAGGACGTTGGTGAAATGGTATCTGGTGTTGTAGATCTCGAATGGGATCTAGATTTAATAACGTTGATCGTTCTTTTGTTTAATCGCGATGGAGACGATCTCGGTGATCTTGAGATTTCACGATTGGTCGAGCTGTTGACAAAGAATAACAACAACAACAAAAATATATATATATAAAATTTAAGAAAAATAATTAGAGATTTGTATCGATTTATATAAACGTGAAACATAACTTTATAATATAACAGATTTCTAATGCTAACCTGTAATGCGTATTAACTTCTTGAGTATCTTGACTAGTTAATGTTGGAATGACCGTAACGTTTGGTGAAACGGAAGGTGGTATTAGTACAGTCGTTGGTTGCATTTGAGGTAAATGTGGTGTTAGACCGACGGATCCTGGTGCTGTCGCGGCTGATGGGTAAATTGAACTCGTTTGAGGCCAACAAAGTGGTGGTCCCAATACTAATCTGTTTGGTATTGGTCTCAGTATACTACCAGGACCTGAACTCGACGTCGATGTTGACGTCGAAGTTGGTGTTATTGGTATAGGCGTTGGCAATGGAGGTGGTCCTCTTAATCTGAGTAAAGCTGCTCTGCATTGTTCCAATGCACCAGGCATATGTAACAAATGCGTTGCCAATAGTACACTGTACACGTTATCCAATGTTACCTCGAGTCGACCGGTATACATGTAATTTAACAATGGCGCAAATGCTTCTCCTCCTGAAACATTTAACACACGCACATACACATACGCGCGCACACATATACATGCGCGCACAAATACACGTGCGTGCATATATATATATATATATATATTGCTTGGCTCGTAAGAACACACGTATTTCCTTTTATTCATAACATTTAAATATCATTTCGATTCTGAATCGATCACTGACGATAAAATAAATCGAGTGGGATGGGGAGAAAAATATAAACACTTGCTACTTTTGATTCTTCTTTGTCTTCTTCTTCTTCTATGTTTCGATGATTCATAAAAAAACAAAACAAAAATGAAAAACAATTTCAATTACCGATCGAAGATACCGAGACAGATGTAACCGGCTGTCGAGTGTGGTGTTGTCCACCGATCGCAGTTGTAGTTGAGTTACTGGAACTTGCCGAATTCAATCCACCACAAGAGCCACCAAAGTTTGCTCCATTGCTCGAACTAGCTGCCGCACTGGCCAGCAAAGCCTTCAGGTAGCCACTGTGTGCCGCTAGAATGCCCTTGTGTGCAATGAACTGATGTTCACCCTCGTTTCCAACTCTGATCACTGTGTCGGGCGGCGATAGGGTTTCTTGCAAACGATTATAATTATCCGCGGCACTTTCGTCACCGAACCAAGCTCTATACAGGCTGTACATCCTGATCGATTCAAATTAAAAAAAAAAAAAAAAAAAAAAAAAGGAAGAAAGAAAAAATAAACAAAACGAACAAATAAAAAGTAAAAAAGAAATCAAATGACGATTATGTCGTGTTTGGATCGGATCAGATGATGGACTTTTAACGAAACTATTTAATCAAAGATCTGCTAATTATATCCGAAATAACATTATCCCACATTTTACTTTATTTTCCTTCGACGACATTCCCTGAATTTCACTTCTTAAACGTATATCATTTTAACACCATGTAATCTCGATTTTCTTTGATTATTTTTTCTTAAAATATAAAAAAAGAAAAAGAAAAAAAGAAAAAAAGAAAAAACAAAAATAAAAAAAAGAAGAAGAAAAGAAACAAAAGGAAATTAAAAAGAAAACTTAAGAAAGAAGAAAAAGATTCAAAATAACAATACAAAGTTTGTATTGTTTCGATTCAAAAGTAATAATTATCTTTCCTCAGTGAAAGCTTTTCTTTCGCTGTCGTCAATGAAACGACAAAATCCTTCTTAACAGTTGTTGCCGTTGCGTATACCTCAGATAAAACCTTCCCCCCCTTTTTTCCCGAACTTTCCAGTATTATTAATCAATAATTTTTATATCGATAACACCAATTAACGTGTGACAAAAGAAAAGACACACACCGTATCCGTGAGTAATACGACAAATTAGAGAGAGAGAGAGAAAGAGAGAGAAAGAGAGACAAAGAAAGAGAGAAAAAGAGAAAGAGAGAGAGTGAGAGAGAGAGAGAGGGAAAGAGAAAGAGAAAGATTGAGTGAGTTAGTGAATGAGTGAGTGAATGAGTGAAAAAGAGAGAGAGAACACACGTAGCGACGGGGATCACGGTTCTCCGTGATTTGAACGCCAGAGTTGGATGGCAGGACCAACGAACAGTTTCCACCTCCATGAGACCAATCTGGTAACCCTCTCTTCTTCTTCCTACTCCTCCTCTTCGTCCTTCTCATCCTCCTTGTTCTCTATGTCTCCACCTCGTTTGTTATTGTCGTAGTAACGATGAACGGATCTCTCTCTATCTCTCTCTCTTTCTCTCTTTCTCTTTATGTACATGTGGTCCGATTTGCGTTAGCTTTTTCCGTATCAACCCTCCCCGTACTCCTACCCCTATCCTCTAGAAACTTTCATAACTGCGCTGTGGTTCGTCGTAGGAACCAGTCATCGCACGGCGTACCCCAACTCTCTACTACAGAAGATCCGCCCCCGAGAAGTTCAGATTGGATGTTCTCGTCTCTGCCACGGTCATGGTACACCACCGGTGTTGCACGTGCGCCGAAATACTCATTCGTTTCATCCTTGTCTCTCCCTCTCTCTCGCTCTCTCTCTCTCTCTCTCTCTCTCGTTCTTTCTTTCTCTATCTCTATCTGTATTTTGCTACCTATCTATACATCTTTCTCTCTTTTTCTCTCTTTCTCTCTTTTACACATACACTTTGCACCCTCTCGCGATCCCTTGAGCCAGGTTTCTTCGATTCGGTTTTTCGTCGAAGGTCGGAATGAGAAAAAGAAACGAAATTTTTAATCAGCTCAAAAAAAAAAAAAAAGAAACAAAAGAAAGAAAGAAAGAAAGAAAGAAAATAACTCTATATAAGTTTCCTGGTGGTTTGTGGAAGACAAAAAGAAAAAAAAAAAAAAAAAAAAAAAATATCAAAAATGCCTCCTTTTAAATACATTTTTTGTCGTACAAAGAAACTGACGTTACGAAAATAACTTTGACTTACTTCTCCTTATCTCTCCTTCGTGTTGTCAGCCATACTTTTCCTTCTTTCTTCCTATTTTTTTTTTTTTTTTTTTTACTTTCACTACCATCAAGAAATTATATGTATCTTATGATGTCGATAGTGATTAATTGATGTCGATTGTTATTAACTGGAATATTATTAGTCAAAGTGTTAAAAGATCAACAATTATTTCTTTTGTTTTTTTTTTCTTCTTTCTTCTCCCTTTCAGAAGACAGGAAAGTATACGTATACAGGAATTGTTAAAAAAGGCAAAGAAGTACTTATTAAAACAGCGAGAGACTAGATGAGAAGAAGAGTGTTTTTTGGGTAGCTCAAGTGCAGCCTTTTTTGGGATGCGTCTTTTGCCGCTCTCTCTCTCTCTCTCTCTCTCTCTCTCTCTCTCTCTCTCTCTCTCTCTCACATCTCCCCTTTGCTCTCTTCTTTCTCTTTCTATCTATCTATCTATCTTTCTACCGAGGTTGGTCTCTGATGTTTTTCATTAAATTAACTCGCGGCACGAGTATTCCTTCTCTTCCTTGGTGTTTGCATAATATCGTTTATAATTCACGTTGCGCTGAATCCCACTTTATTCTGCCTCATACTCCGTAGGTGTAGGTCTCTCTTTTGCTCTTTCTCTCTCTCTCTCTCTCTCCTGTATCTCTCTCTTTATGTCGATCTCTCTTCCAACCCTCGACTACTACTACTACCCTTCTTCTGCGACGGAGTACTTCGGACTCTTTCCCTCTTTCGATCTCGCTCGTGCCGTTCTTCTTCGTAGTTCAGTAGGAAAGAGAAATTGAGCGGTTCATATAAACATGACTGCTATACTGCTGCTACTATTGGGTAGGTGGGTGGTTGGGTGATAGGTGGTTGGCCACTCGTTGAATGGGGGAGGAAAGAGATGCTTCTCTCTCTCTCTCTCTCTCCTTCCTCTCTCTCTCTCTCTCTCCTCTCTCTCTCTCTCTCTCTCTCTCTCTCTCTCTCTCTCTCTCTCTCTCTCTCTTTTGCCACCAGCCATTGCTCCGCGTTCCTTTGCAAATACCAAGATTTATTTTCATATAGTGCGCGAGGACAGACTTACTCTTTTATAGAACAGTAACCATCACTCTCCTTGCCACTTCTCCTTTCCCTATTTCGTCGATCTCTCCTTTTTTTTTCTTTTTTCTTTTTTATACACTTTCTCATTCCTGCTTGACAAATAAATGAATTTTTCTTTTTTTTTTTTTTCATGAGTATTCACGCGATGATAGATCGTTATTGGATGGATCAGTAAATGAAAATTAAGATATATTTCTCTCTCTTTCTCTCTCTCTGAATTATCTTATAACGCATGGTTAACGATCATAACGATCGACAGGTAGTAGTGTTTTCACGTAGATGTAGATCAATTCTAAAGTCGATCCTTTTTTTTTCTTTTTCTAATATAAATTTTACATGAGTTTGTGAACATAGGAAATAATGATGTAGTGATAAGTATCCGCTCATGTATCGTGTAAGATAATTATGTTTTGGATCAGGGATGTAATGTACGATAAAAGAAGAAAAAGAAAAAGAAAATAGATTGCGACTTGTTAGAAAAGATAATTTAATATCGAAAGGAGAACGACGACGACGACGACGACGACGACGACGACGACGACGATCTTCTTCATGTAAACATTCGTTATATCACCCAAACAGATATATCCAAACGAAAGTTATAAATTCGTCTGATTCTCATGCGTTTAAATGAGTACGTCGTGTCCCTTTGATTTTATTTTATTTAACTAAACAACAACACGGAGGAGAATGAAAGAAAACAAATCTCCCTTCTCCTTTTCTCTACTCCTACTCCCTCAGCCATTCGATCCGCGACCCCTACCCCACCCCATCCTAAGCCTCCCCCGACAAAAGGACTACTACTATACTAGTAATAGAGTCCTAAAACGTTCTAATAGGAAAGTCGTCGACAGAAAAGCATGTCCCATTGATTGCCATCAACATGGCTTATAAACAAACGGGAATCGCTAGTCTAGCGAGCGATAGAGAAAGAGAGAGAGAGAGAGAGAGAGAGAGAAAGAGAAAGAGAGAGAGAGAGAGAGAGAGAGAGAGAAAGAGAAAGAGAGAGAGAGAGAGAGAGAGAGAGAGCGAAGAGTATCATCCTCGTTGCCTGTGAGAGTTTTGAACGGGGATATACAGCGATTACGCACATTTCCCAGGAGGCCAAAGCTTCAAATCGAAGCTAACAGACGCGAAACCCCTCTACCAGTTTCCTTTCTCGCATCGTCGTATTCGCACTCGCTTTACTCCCTATTCCCTTTTCCTCCTTCTCCTCCTCCTCCTCCTCCTCCTCTGTTCTCCTCACCACCCCTTGTCGCAACCACCTTCCCCTACCCCTACTCCCCCTACCCCAATTTCCTTCTCCAGTTTATAAACGCTACTTCAAAACGAATGTACTATTGGGATGATGGAGGGAACATTCCTCTGTCATCGTGATCGTTTCTCATTATTATTTCTTCTTCATCTTTTCATACTCCGTTTACTTCTTCTTTTTCTTCTTCTTCTTCTTCATCTTCTTTCTTTATTTTTCGTTTTATTATTCTTCCTTCTCTTATTCCTTCTCGATCTTTTCAATATTTTATTTCGAACAATTTGATTTTCTTCGATTAAATGCCCTCTCTTTAATATTTATATTATTAATAGAGAACTTAACACGTTAGTTATCGTTATTACTTCTTTTTTTTTTTTTTTTTTTCAAATTTGAAAGATTCAGCGTTTAATATCTCGTATCGTGGTTAACACTTGTGAACGATTTAGGTCCAGAGAGACTAAGAGGAAGAGAGAGAGAAAGAGAAAGAGAGAGAGAGAGGGAGAGAGAGAGAGATGGTTGGAGTGTTGGGTATTGGGTGTTGGGTGAGGGGGTGGTAGCTTCGTAGAAGAAGAAGTAGATGAACAGAAAGAGATAGAGATATGCAGAAATATAGGAGAAATACAGATATATATATATATAGAGAGAGAGAGAGAGAGAGAGAGAGAAATATAGAAAGATCGTGAGTGAGAAGGAGAAAAGAGAGAGAGAGAGAGAGAGAGAGAGAGAGAGAGAGAGAGAGAGAAGCGAAAGAACGCTCTCGACGTCGGTTTAATGCTTCGAGCTCGGTCGAGACAACCTGAGCAAACACTTTCCGCGATATTACCAGGATCGCGCGCGGCCTTCCTTCCTCTCTCAAGAGTTTGCTTCTCTCCCGCGCTTTCACTGCTATCTCAACGTTTCGTACCCCCGTCAACCTCCACCTCACCTTCTTCTTCCTTTATATATATATATATATATATATATATTCTTTTTTTTCCTTCCTCCTTCTCCCTCTCTTTCTACCTT
>NC_140833.1:1975000-1987500 GCF_050613455.1 Vespa mandarinia | reverse complement strand
AAGAATAAGAGAAACTTAATTGATTTTTATTTATCAGTGAGAAATTTTGGCGCGCCCATTTTTTATATACGTCGAGAATGAAAGATAATGTTTTTTTTTCTTTTTACTCTTTTTATTTGCTTTTACATAATTTCAATGAATTAATTACGATAAAAATATATTCGCGGAATAATAAATTACATTTATTAATTGCCTGGTACCGACGAAGATACGATCTTTTTTTTTAAAAGATCGTTTTTGAAATCGCAATGTGGATCACTGTTCGAAACGATCGCAGGATTCCAAAAGATTTTCGATCATTTTGTGATTTAGTTCCATCGACGATTGTTTTCTCAGTCGCGCTAATCGAGTTCTCTTCTCTCGATATCGCTTCTCTCCTCTCCTTTCTCCTCCTCTCCTCTGGCACCACCCCTCTTCAATTGACAGATGTTGTTTGCACAACAAGCAGAGACAAGAGAATCCGGCGTGGCGCAAGTTGATCGGTCCAAGAGCACCACCGGTAGAGGAACCCTTATTTACTGGGGGAAAGGGGAAGAGGACGGACGGGTAACGAGGGTTGGGGGTTGGTGTCCCGTTCTCAATGCTTACAACCGAGAAATCAATGATCACATAGGTGACCTATCCGTAAATTGAGATATAACATAACTACGAACTGTTAATTAGGATGGTCTTATCGATAATTCATCCTTTGATTATTACCATATATATATGTATATATATATATATACATTTTTTTTTTTAAATAATTAACACGCTTAATTAATCAACTATGATAATGTATATACGAATTAATCTTTAGTGATTAATCGTGAATCCCTCAGCTATTATATCCCAAGTTAATTTTATTTTGTCAAATTAAAAAATGATAAAATGAAAATAACCTTTAGACATCCATTTTGTTTTTATAGTCATAATCATAACCTAAAGATTATTTTATTATTGATTATTATTAATATTATTATTATTGTTGTTGTTGTTGTTGTTGTTGTTGTTGTTGTTATAATTGAATATAATATTACATTGAATCCTCCTCGACATCCTATTTTCATTTCTATCGATGCGTCGCTCAGGCAGCGCTTTGGCCGTGTCGATTCGGAGAAGAATACCTGGCCTGCCTGGGCGTGTTTGCTTTTAATCATTTTTGCTGGAGCCTGGCGAAACGTAAATCTCATAAATACATAAATACAAAAACGGTATAGCCTCCGGCGAATCAGCGACGTTAGCACGATCCTCTTCCTCCTCATCCTCCTTTACCTCCTTCACCTCCTTCTCCTCCTCGTCCAACTCTACCACTTCCTCCTGTATTTCAACCGTCCAATCCACAAAACCCAAATCCCAACCCCAACCCTTAACACCCGGTATATATAGAGTGCCTCCTTCAAACGACCCCCTGTTTTCCTCGCATATCGAGAGAGTTGCGATTTATCAACGTGTAATATATAAAAAGAGCGATCATTGATTTGTAATATCTGGTGTAAGTTAAAAATTCTACGATTTAATGAATAAATATGAATTTTCTTTTTTTTTTTTGTCCCCTATACTCTATTCAATAAAACATTTATATTGTGAAGTATTAATAGGGACATTTTGAACTATTTTCAACTGCTCCAGTAATTCAACGAAATATTAATTTGTTGTGTCATTGTCGCCTTTTATACACGCACGTATACATACGTACGTACATGTATGATCGGATAATACATATAGGATTGAGGAGGGGGATGGATATTCTACAGACGATGATCAAAGAGAATATTTCATAAGCGAGATCAACAGAGAAGTCGATTTCTCACGAAGTACTAGAAACATTTGGTTATTATCCTTTGGAACCTTTCTCCCTTCTCCTCACCCTTATCCTCCATATCCTCCTCCTTCTCCTTCTCTTCTTTCACCCTCCTCTCTCTCTCCCCCTTCCATCGATGCATTCTAACCACTCATTCCTAATCGTTGGTCAGGTTGGTATTTCTCTGACGCTCGTGTTAATTGTCTTCGACTTGCATTTGCAAGTGGAATCGATTGATATTCTCCTCTTCTTTTATATTTAACCCTAGTTGTGCACCTGTAGGGCGTAATGCATACTAGATTAACTTTGAGCTCAATTAAAACAATTGACATGTGCATTGCATGATTCATGAATGTTTTTTTTTTTTTTTTTTTATTTGGATCATTTAATTTTCTGATCGCGATCGTGATCAATTATTGTAACAAAAATATCGATTAAAAAGGTTCATTAAAAAGAAAAAATTGATATCGACAAATTGTTCTGTCTTAGGCATCTTAGTAGATCGAACGAAAGATCGATTAATTTTTATAGTAAAGATTATGCCATTGATTTTTGTTCGAGGTTCTACATTTTTTCTAGGAAAATTTGATAAAAAACGACGACACACATCTTTCCTCAAATACGCAAATCCCTCTTCAATTCTAAAACTTGAAATTATTATTATTATTATTATTATTATTATTATTATTATTATTATTATAAAATATGAAAAAGGGGTGGGAAGAACGAAAGGATATAAAAGTACATTGATAGCAACGTTACGAAGATGATGAAAAAAAGAGAAAAGAAAGAAAAAAAAAACTGAAAAAAAAAAAAAGAAGAAGAAGAATTGTATCGGGTTAACGACAATGAACGAAGACGAGCGTATAATCAGAGTCAAAGAGGTAAAACTGAATTAGAGATAAGTGGAACGTTAAAAGAGAGAAAAGAGATAGATAGAGAGAGAGAGAGAAAGAGTGATGCTGGGTGAAATGGGGGTGCACTGGTGGAATGAGGGAGTAACAGACAAGCAAATCCAGAATGATGACGAGAAGGGGTTAGGTGTGGGGTTTGGTTTGGGGTTCGGAGACAAGAGTGGGGGAGGGTGGTTTAACCTCTTCTCTAAGGTTAGTGGTGCCCTTTGTGAAACATTTAAAGTGCGTCCCCTTGGTCCTCTCGCTCGGCAGCAAGCCGGCTTAATTAGCGCTTGGATAATATGTCTCTCTTACTCGTTGGTTACATTCTCTTTCTCTTTCTTTCTATTTTATTGTATTTTCTTTTTTCTTATTTCTTTTTTTTTTTCCCCCGTGATTTATCCATTCGAACTCTGCGAACTATGCCTATATACTTGCTCGTAGTATATATATATATACATGCAAGTATGCAGAGAGAGAGAGAGAGAGAGAGAGAGAGAGAGAGAGAGAGAGAGAGAGAGAGAGAGAGAGATGTGTATGTGTGTGTGTGTTTCTCTCATCTTTCGAACTGAGGCTTTTGTTTCGCGGCCTTCGACCGTGAGGTAATTCCTCTGGTGAGAGAGAAAGAGAGAAAGAGAGAAAGAGAGAGAGAGAGAGCGAGAGAAAGGAGAGAGAAGGTGTGCTCTGCGGTAGTAATGTCGACCCTTTTCTTCCCACCCCGAACCCTCTACCTACCATCCCTCTCTATCCTCTCCCTCCCCCATTTGATCCGTGCTCCCTTTTCTTCTCTCTCTTGGGCATTGCTATTCCTCTTTCTCTCTTTCTCCTATTCTTTGTCACTCTTCTCCAACCTCTTTCTCCTTCTCCTCATCGTACTTTGTATAATTTTGTTCCGCTTTACGCATACCGATTTAAAATAATCTCTTTGTCGAAATATCTACTCAACGTGGGCGACAGAAAAGCGCCCTTACCGAAAGCACATTTCTGTCCTTTCGTCTTGCTTTTCATCTGGCAACAAACACTCTTTCTTTCTTTCTTTCTTTCTTTCTTTCTTTCTTTCTTTCTTTCATTCTTTTTTTCGTTCTTTTTTCTTTTTATCCCTGTTTATCCGTACATCGTACATTGTTGTTAGCCAACTTATTAAATGATACGTGATGATAACGTCGTTAGAATATAATATCTTTTGTTAAATATTTGAACGACAATTTCTCTTTGATTTGCTTTCTTTGTTTCAACAAAACGAAACAATACCATCACCCCTTATTCTTTTTCTTTTTCTTGTCTTTTTTTACTTTTTCTTTTACTTTCTCTCTTGATCATCACTTCCATCCATTTTCGTATTATTTCTCACATAGTAATGGTGCGTCTCGACGTATTTTTCACATATATAAAGTCGAGATAAAATTTTAATTGATAAGTATCAAAACCAAAATGTTATTTTTATAACGATTTTCATCATACCATTCAAAATGGGCCAAACCTTTGCAAACTATATAAAAGTAGTTAAAGAGCACATACATACGTACACACACATACAAACACACACACACACACACACACAGAGAGAGAGAGAAAGAAAGAGAGAGAGAGATAGACAGACAAACACATATACTACACATATAGACGAGGAAGCAGACAATTCGTTCTCCATTAAATCTGTCAGATCTTCCGAATCATAGGGAATCGCATTAATAATTATTGTTCCCTCGTAATTAGCAATGACACATTGGCGGATGAAATGGCTGGAAGATAGTTAGGAATGGGATCATCATACAAAGAGAGAGAGAGAGAGAGATAGATGGGGGTTGAGGTGGAGAGTGAGATTATGGATGGATGGGTGAGATTCAAATGCCATAGGAAGAGTCGTCACAGGGTTTACAGGCATGTCGATTGTTAATACTCTGAGTTAGAATCCTCTCTATCTCTCTCTCTCTCTCTGTCTTTGTCTTTCTGTCTTTCTGTCTCTGTCTCTCTCTTTCAACATATCCCAAGGTATACTATATATACATATATATAAACTGTACAACGCATATGATATATACTGTGACTGATTGACAGTTTTATTCCCAAGAGTGAGAGGATAATTTAGTAGGTTGCCTCGTTTCATGTGCGACCGATAATCCGTTTCAAAATTGGCCGTCGATTTTTGATCAAGGATAAGCGGAATGGGGAATGTGAACACGGGGGTGGTTCGATGGGTGGAGGGGTGGTTGGTGTAGAGGACGGATTTTCAATTTTTTAAAGGCCGCATATACAATAGTATATATTCCCATAGCTAATTCCATTATATCAGTTAAATAGAAAAGAGTTAGAGATAGTGGTAGAGTAGAATATGATAAGTAACAGAACATCTCACTTTCTCTCTCTCTTTCTCACTGTATGTATGTGTGTGTGTGTGTGAGAAAGAGAGAGAGAGAGTCATTAGAATTCTTTCTTTTACTATGTAATGATCATCATCAAAACAAATTTTGTATTCCTGATGTAATCCTGAACGGTTATATTTTTTTTTCTTTCCTTTCTTCTTGTTTTTTTTTTGTTACCCCTTCCAATCAGTAAGACGATTCTTTCTCTCTCTCTCTCTTTTTTCACTGTTACTCTATCTCTCTCTTTCTTTCTCTCTCTCTCTCTCTCTCTCTCTCACTCTCTCTCTCTCTCTCTGTTTCGTTTTTCTCTTTTTCTTTCCCTCTGACCGAACGGAAGAACTTTTTAATTGGGCACCCTTAATTAGTTAGTTAACCAGCGAAGTCTCGGTAATTATTCTGTTTCTCGCTCTCGGGTATCGTGCGGTTACTTTTCTCTACCTACCTACCCCTCCAACCCCCAAAACCAAACTCCCAATCTCCCCCCTCGCCCAACTCTCCAAACCACCTTTTCAACCCTCATCTTCCTCGTTTCCATCCCTTATACATACATACGTTATATACATTCACAGAGATACATACACATTTTACAGTTTCGTTTCTTTCTCTCTTCTTCTTGCTACCCGGCACTCTTTACTCTTTCCCTTCCCTTCCCTTCCTCCCCCTTCTCTCTTCCCCCTTCTCCCCTTCACTCTCTCTCTCTCTCTCTCTCTCTCTCTCTCTTTCTCTTTCTCTTCCTCTCTTTTTTCTCTTTCTGTTTTCCTCCCTTACTCCAGTTTCTACCCACCCTGCAGTATGCCGACGATGATTAGCGATATTTACTCAACTTTATGGCGAATGAATGCGAAGATACGAGCAAAGAAACGCATTAGACTCGATTCCTGTGCTGACACGGCTTTCTAATAGTCTATATTGATCGTCGGACTATATATATATATATAAAAAAAAAAAAAAATAAAATAAAATAAAATAAAATAAAATAAAGATAATTTTTTTGCGTGCTTTATTTAAAAAAAAAAAAAAAGGAAAATGTAGGATCCTTCTTGTATATAAAAACTACGACAGATAGGAACAAATACAAACAAAACAAAACAAAAATATATAAATGAATGATAAAAAAATATTTTCAATTTTGTACATGATCCATTAATTGAGGATATATAATATATAATGTGTCGAGGTATCTGCGAGAAACATAAATTTTGTCTTTAAAAAAAAAAAAAACAAAAACAAAAGAAACCCTTAACACGTGTTATTAAAAGAAAAGAATATTTTATATATAAATAAATAGTAACAATACAACGATGCTGTAGTATACAATAATATAACTGTACAATGCATTTAATTTATTATTTAGTTATTTATTATTATTCTTTTCTTTTTTTTTTTGTCCAGAAGGTGGCAGACAAATTGGACCTCATGCCTGTGCAATTTGTCAGAATGTGGTAGAAGGAAATGCTCAGAGTCGTGCATTACCACGCAGTCAAGCATCCCAATATGGTTTAAGGGAGGATCAAGTAGCACCAGGGGCACGAGTTTGCAACACCTGCAGGTGCAAAGCCGTACGAGGACGTTACACAGCCTGTCCCCTACCGGGTTGTCCTAATCTCAATAATACCAGTTCCAAGACACGAGTGAAACGATTACGTGCACTACCAGCCAAATGGCTAGATTTGCCATCTGAAATTAGAGAACCCATTATTCAAGAATTTCGTGAGTCAATAAAAAAATATATTCAAATAGTATTGTTTGTTATTCCTGTAATATCTTTCTTTTTTTTTTTCTTTTTTATTTTTTTTTGCTCCTATATTTTTTTCTTCGACGTTAACGATATTAGTAGGAAGAAAAAAAATGTTCTCTTAAATTTTATCTAATATTTCTAATTTTTTTTTTTTTGTATATATATAGAAATACCCAACAGTGCTACAAAGTGTTGTTCGGCCTGTTTCAATCGGATATCACGACGTTTGGCCCCGCATTTGGCAGGTGGTACGGAAATCTCCGAAGACGGGACCGATTCTTTGGCAAGACAATGGACGGATGAGGAATTGGATCAATTGAAGAGAGCTTTACGCGAACACGGTACTAATTGGCCAAAGGTGGCCGAACTAATCCCTGGAAAGACGAATCACCAATGCAAAAATTATTATTTTGCGTATCGAAAAAAGTTGAGCTTGGATCAGGTTGTAGCCGAATATTATCAATCATTGGGCGAAGAACGAAGACCATGTTTGACCGATGAGGAAGAAAGTGGTAGCAGTACGAGTAGTTGCGATGAATTAGCCGTAAATATTTATATATATATATATATATACACACACATATATATATATCAAATATATCCAAATTTTTTTTTTTTTATAAATGTAATCGATGATATGAGATGGTATGATAAGAAAATAAAAAAGAAAAGAATAAGATGACAAAGATATATGAAATACTTTGTCTTTCCTTTTTCAATATTTCTCTTTTAGGTGCATGATTCAAGTGACACGGCAAGTGCTGGTAGTCCGGCTAATAATATATCAGGCAATACAACCGCACAAACAACATCATCGGCATCAACCTCATTACCGATAGCCTTTACAAGAACAACGGATCCAAAAATTAGTGACAAACTCGCAGACATAGCGGTTGTTTCTTTGGTACCACCAGTTAGCATTGGATCATCTCAACAACAATCCTCGGTCAGTGGTGGTGGTGGTAATGGTACTATCGTATCGGCGGGCAATAGAGAAGATTACGATAGTTCTGCCACGGTAAGATGACGCTGAAGTATTAGAAAAATTTTTCAAAAAAAAAAAAAATAGTATGAATTAATGAATGATTAATATGTGCTTTAATCGTTTTTTTTAATATACAATTATAAAATAAGCTTTGCGATAGTTTCCATGAAACGTTTATCTCATTGATATAGTATTTCTTATCGGTTGATATTATCCTTAGCTATTTGATTTTGCTAATATACAGGGTTGATCCAAAAGTTCCTGTAATTAAATGAAGACTTCCAATTTTACAATTTTTGAATCAAAAAAAAAAAAAAAAAAAAAAAAAAAAGAAAAAAATTTGGCCAAAAAGATAGTAGTCTCGAAATGGAATAATTAATTTTTAATATTATTTAGAAACTTTTGGTCCATTCCGTGTATATATATATATATATCTTGGATGCGAAATTATCTTTTATCATGATAGGGCCGTCTGATAGAGGTTCGGTGATTGTTCCAGGAGACGGCGGACGAAGGTCAGGGAGGTGCTGATTTGGACAATAACAGTGTTGTAGTGACACTTACTACTGCCAGCAATGCCAATTCTTCATTGCAAGAACATCCGCAGGCACCACCCGTCGTCCATTCGCCACCTTCAACTACGAGTAACAATCCATTAACTGTGAAAGATCTCATGTTAGGCGTCATTGAGATGCAATTAAAACGAAATCCCAATAGTCCAGCCGGTACTGGTGGTTTATCCGTACCCGTTAATTCCGGTACACCAACGATATCGAGCATATTAAAAACGGATCATCGGAATGACATTACCTTTGTACGCGAATACAAGCCATCTTCGAGTATCGCAAGTACTGCCATGTCGAACAGAGACTCTAATTTAGCGACACTTTCCGTTGTTTCGAGTCATCACAGTCATCGTTCAGCACCCAGTCCTCAACAAATCAGTAAGTTCAATCTAATAAACTGTATATTATTATATAATATTTGAGATAACATTTAAATTAAATTATTCATATATCTTTTTTTATAGGTCAAATGCAAGCAACTATTACTCCTTGTCCTCCAACGACGCTTAGTAATCAAAGTTCATCGTCAGATATGTTACCTAAGGAAGGCCTAGTCGTGATGCAGGTACAACAGGCATTACGTGAGACCGAGGGTACCCTAGATTTGAGTATTAAAAAGCCAAGACAACAGCAAGAATATAATCACTCGATGCAATCTATTCATAAACCATCGACGGTAACTCTTTATCGTTCTGAACCACCACCGGGTGCTTATTATCATCCTCATGCTCATCCCGAACAAGGACGCGGAGCTAAGAGCCCATTAATTTATGCTTCGTCGCCAAGACCTCAAGCTCCATTAACACCGAAGATGAATAAAGTATCTGTACCGCCGCCTCATCCGAAATTGTCACCAAAGTTAAGTAGCATCGGTACGGCCACTCACAAAGGTGGATCCATAACTCACGGTACACCAGTTTCGAGTGCTCGTTACGAAGGTTTGCTCAGACAAATGACACCACCTGGTAATCCAAGTAGCGGCGTCGGTACTACGAGCGGACCTACCGTTGGTAGTTCGGTAAATACATCAGGAAATCAAGGTCCGAAAGAACCTGGCTCAATAACCCAGGGTACACCTGTTCATCCATTCACTGTAGAAAAACGTCCGCCTATGTATGACTATCGTACAATTCGACACTCACCCGTAACGACTGGTAACGTTCCTGGACAAGGTCAAGGCCAATCGGTTACAGCCGCTGTAGTGGTCACTCATAGCAATCAATATAATTCGTATTCGAATCGACCACCGCCTAGTTACACGATGGAACAACAATTGTCCTCGAGACAGATTATAATGAACGATTATATAACTAGCCAACAAATGCACGCTCGTAGCCGTGGCAGCGGTGGTACCTCGGAAACCGCTCCTAAAAATGAAGCACCCTCGACCCTTTATTATACCGGTACTCCACCACCTCAAACGCACACACAACCTCGCCAAGGAGTTATACAAAGGCATAATCCGCAAAAGCAAATGCATTATCCACCTCCGCCACCAGGATTAGAGGCCTTCTCCAGTCTGGTAGATGTCGCAGTGCAACAACCGAGTCTTCCAGTTCCTCATCCCCACAGTCACCCTGCCTCAAGTAGTGGTGGCCACGAAGGATTAGGAAAAACGATGGCGGATAGATTGCTAGCCGACCGTTACGTCGATAACAATAGAGCGTTCCGCGAGCAAGAGATACGTTTACAAGAACACCGTTTGGCTATGCAGCAGCAACAGGCTGAACATAGAATGGCCGTTGCACATCATCATCAGCGTGACAGGGAAAGGGAACGTGATTTGGTACATTTGCGCGAGAAGGAAGAGCATAGGTTGCAAAGGGAAAAGGAGTATCAACAATTGGAACATCGTTTGGCTGTTCAGCAACATCATCAACGTGAGAAAGAGATTCAACAGCAGGAACACCGTTTGGCACAGCAACGAGAGAAGGACATACAGCACGTCGATCATAGACTTTCGGCACAACAAAGGGAGAAAGAGATACAACATGCAGAGCATCGTATAACGGTTCATCAGCAAAGAGAGAAGGAGATTCATCAGCAGATGGCAGCGGCTGCGGCTCAACGAGAGAAAGAGCATCAGGAACATCGTCTTAATGTGCAGCAACGAGAAAAGGAGATACAACAACAGCAAGAGCAAAGGCTCGCGATGCAGCAACAACGAGAGAAGGAAATTCAACAGCAACAGCAGCAACATGCGGAACATCGTTTAGCTATGCAACAACAAAGAGAACGAGATTTGGCTCATTTGCATCAGCAACAGCAACAGCAGCAACATATTCAACAGCACATTCAACAACAGCACCGCATGGAAGCCGAGAGACGGCATATGGCGCAATTGTATCGAGACCAACAGCAACAGCAACAACAGCAATTGGACAGAGAATCCTCGAGATTACTAAGCAGTGGATTTTCTCAATCTTCGAGACTTCAACAACCACAGCAACCACAGGCCCAACAACAGTCGCAATCGTCGTCTCGTCAAAATCAATCCTCGAGTCAGCAGCAAAATGAAACTTCATCGACTTTGACAGCAGCTAGCTTGATAGATGCCATTATAACACATCAGATTAATCAAAGCGTAGAAAACGCTGGAGGTAGTGCAGCATCGAATAATCAACCTACGCGACCAGGCGATCGACTGTTCCAAGTAAGATAATAATAAAGATATAAAATAATGATATATGCAGAATTAACTCTTTATTATCCCTTACGGTGTTACGTCGGGGATAATTTTCGTTAAATATCTACAACTAGAGAAACAAATATTTTCTAGGAATTCCATTTGGACACACCGGCAGAACCTAATGGTATGGTACACAGTCCAGCCGGAGAAGGAAGAGGTAACAGTGGAGCAGGTGGTGGGAGTGGCAATGGTAGTGGAAACAAGGCTATTACTCTAGGGGAACACGTCGATCACATTGTAACTAAGGATTATGGGCCTCCCCATTCGTCGTATAGATCTTATACCGGGTAAGAATCTTCTTTCGAAGAAAATTCCTCGAGTATAATCGGAAAAAAAACAAATAAATTTGTAAGCAAACATAAAAAAAAAAATAATAATAATAATAAAATAAACAAAAAAAAACTAGTAGAGTCTCTGTACGGTTTCCCTCGTACGATAGATATCAGATTTCGGAGGAACAATGGAAAAGGCGGAAAGGAAACGAAGCGGACTCTGTGAAGGCCAGTGACGACCGACAGATAATCCGAGTTGCTCAACAACAGTCGCAGCAGCAACAGCAACAGCAACAACAGCAACAACAACAACAACAACAACAACAGCAGCAGCAGCAGCAGCAGCAGCATCAGCAATCCTCATCCTCGGTTGGGAAACAACAGTTCCATTCCGTCGAACCGGTATCTCCTCCAGAAGCTAACACTAATCATTACGGGCGTCGCTTCTACGAAACGAGCACTGCCACCTCGACTTCCGGGACACCCTCTAACAAGCCACATCTATCACCACTGGATTATGTTAAGAATAAAATCGTGGAGGTTATGCGTACGTCCGAAGATGATAAAGCTGGATCGGCAGGAGGAGGAGGAGGAGGAGGAGAAAGAGAAAGAAACGGAGGAGGAAGTGGTGCCAGTTCGGGTGGTGCCGTTGTTGCTGCTGGAGGTTCCACCGTTGGTGGTGGTGGCGGTGGTGGTGGCGGTGGTGGTGGTGGTACTGGTGGTATAGTAGTAGGTGGTACTCCTGGAGGTGGTGTTAATACCGGCGCTGCTGGTGGTGGTGGTAGTAACAGTGGTAATAGTGCCAGTGGTAGTGTTGTTACTGGTAATAACCCTGGTTCTGGTCCTGGTAATTCATCGTCCGTTGAAAAAGATGAAAAATCAAATATGAACGTCGATAGTCCTGTTAACAGCGAAATGATTGTCGACGATACATCCAAACAAGCTCAACAACAATCTGCTAACCAAGCTACCCCAGCTCCACCAGCTCCCACTACTACTTTTTATCCGTTCAGTGCATTGGGTGTACACACAGGACCACCTCCGGCGCCTCCACCTCCCACCTCGGTCTCAGCTGCCGTTTCTAAATCCGAACAGATGCAACCGGAACCAGCACCTTTGCTTTCCGCTCAATACGAGCCATTATCGGACGAGGATTGATAGTCTGTTGATCCTTTAATTAAGGGCAAGTCGAAGCGCCATGACGCGTTTAT
>NC_140833.1:1917500-1967500 GCF_050613455.1 Vespa mandarinia | reverse complement strand
TTCATCGTCATTTTGAGATCATCTATGTTAAATTAAAAAGGAAGAAAATCCTTATTGTATATACCATATATACATACATATATATAACATAAAACATTACATATACATAAAAAGAAAAAGAAGAAGATGAAGAAGAAAAAGAAGAAGTTAAAAGTCGAGGCACTCAAATCTCAGTTCCCTCCTGACTACTTGTATCATAATTAATGAAAATTAAAAATAAATAAAAATTAAAAAATAAAAAAAAGTAAACGAATAAAAAAGTAAAAACCATAGAAATAAAATGAATGTGGAAGTTGAGTACGAAGCTAAAGATCGCATAAAGTCTACGAAGTTTCTAAAAGAATGAAAAATACTACTATCCATTAATACTACTAATTACTACTACTATTACTATTACAACAACAACAACAACAACAACAAAAACAACTACAACAATAACAACAACTACAACAAGAAACAATAATACATGAGGAAGAAAAAGAAATCAATTGTGACTATTATCTATGACAACGCTATTAAATGCGAATTATTAAAATGATAAGGATAATACACGAAGAAAAAAAAAATAATAAATAAATAAATAAATAAATAAAATAACAGATTATACAATTAATAGCGAGCGAGAAAGCATACCACGCCTACAGTAAAATAAAAATAAAAATAAAAATAAAAATAAAAATAAAAATAAAACCACGTGTAGCATACACGATAATACTATTATTATCAAAATAGTTCAATGTAAATTGTTATTTTTGTTGAAATAAAAATCACCTCCGTTATAACGATGAACATAACCTTGTTGGCCTTTAATTTTCGATCATCCATGTTTTAATAGAATTTATACGTGTGTACATATATATATATATATATATATATATATATATATATATGTATACACACGTATATGTATATATAATGCGATTAGTTTCAATAATTTTACGCGCGAATATTCAAAATTTACATTACGACAAATTACGCGCGAAATTTAAAACTCCGAGAAATTTCAGTTCGAAAATAATAATTGATATTCATACTCTCTAAATAATAAATAATACGTTTGATATAAATTAAAATTTAAAAGCATAAGATTTAAATTTTCTTCGATAAGACTTGATTTTATGATCGTTCTATTTATCGGTTTAATATTAAAACAATTTGTATATAGTAATTTCGCGTATTTTCAATTATTATATTTTATATAAACAAATGCGTATCACAAATATACACATAAATAAATGCAGAACATAACATACTATATAATTAGTTATTAAATACTGTATAATTATTTATTTCAGACATAAGTGTGCGTAATTGCATTTCTTGCTGTTATAGTTGTACAGTAAAAAATATAATATTATTATAAAAAAATTCATGTTTTAATGTCAAAGTTTTTAAGATAACATTTTTCTGAACGAATTACAAAAGTCTAATTTTCTTTCTTAAATTGTATATTTTTACAAAAAAATTACACGTCTACATTGCATTGCATAGGATAAATATATATATATATATATATATATATATATACATATATATATATATATATACACACACACACACATATATATGTATGTACATATGTATATATGTAATTTCTTATTTTTTTATTTTTTCATTTTAAATAAGGCACAAAATACTTCTAGTCCATAGTATTAATTTGAGTAGAAAAAATTATATGAAAATAATTGATAGAACAATAATGTTGTTTATATGATAAAAATTATTCTTTCATTTGTTTTTTCTTTTTGTTTCTGTGCGACAATGAAAAGTGTAATTATCCTGATATATAAGCTATAACTTAATTATGACTTTTTTATTTTTGGTTCAGGTGTAGATATTACCATGTCAATATATATATATATAATACTAGTAATTAAAATTATTATTATTACTTAATTACGTATATATGTATTATTATTATTATTATTATTATTATTATTATTATTATTATTATTATTATTATTATTTATAAAAAAAAAAGAATTCTCATCTGTTACATGTGCGTAATAAAAGAAAAATTTTTTTTTTAATTCAGGTACATCAGGTAACAAACAAATCAGAAGCCAATGAAATAAAAAATATATATATATAATTTTGAAATGTCTAGCTACATACAACTATTATATATAACTCAGAAAAAGGTATAGGGAATTACTTATTTCTTTAAAGTATAGTAAAATTAAAAAATTTAAGCAAAATATTCTTATTGATAATATAATTAAATTATAGAGATAAATGCATATATATACATATATATATATATATATATATGTATTTATATACATATTATATGTGTATTATCATGTTTTGTTAAACTAAATTAATTCAGTTGCATATAAATCAACAAAACATGGATTATAAAAAGAAAGAAAAAAAAAAAATGAAAAGAAATAATACTGCTCCTCTTATTCTATATATAATTGTTTTTCATATGTTCATATGATATAATAGATCAAATTAATAATTTACTTTTTTATAACAGTTCGTTACACAAAATGTATTTTTGTGTGTGTAAAAATTCAAGAGTAATAATATGCTTGTACAAGCGATATATAAACAGAAGAGGTAGCGCTCTCACATGTGCAATACGCAAAATTGATTGTAGAGAGATAAATAATACATTAACTTTACCACAGGAAACGCAATTAGAAATTTGTAATGATAGTAAGTGATTACTTGTTTCACAATGCTCATCATAATAACATTGTATATCACAGTAGATCTTGTAATTGTGTGTGTTTATCTTAAATGATATTTTATATATATATATATATATATATATATCCATAATACAGGAAGTCATTAAAGCAAATTAATTTTGTTCATAAATATGTTTGTGCTTCTCTAACATGTCGTAATCGATCAACTTCAAACTTGAACAATTTATAATAGTTTTATTATAAAATATTTTTCGCATAAAATTCCGTATAAAAAGGAATTTTTTTTTCTTTTTTTTTTTTTCTTTTTCCCCTACGCAATATATGCACTTTGTACTGATTCTTGATTAGTCACATTTTTTGAACAATTTTAATTGAGATATTACAATAGTCGTTTATATATACATATACATATTTATATATATATATATATATATATATATATATATATATATATAAAAGGCATTATTCTATTTTTATAATTTTTCATAATAAGAGGGATATAAAATATTCCACAAAATAGCTGCCGTCATAAGTACTGTGTATGTAACAATACTGGCCCACCAAACGACTTTTTCCCAAGTTTTTACTTCCAGATTACGAAGGACATTTATACCAACAAGAAGTCCAGCTACAGCTCCAGCCAAATGAGCTACATAACCAATCTGATTGTTGGATTCTACTACAACGTAACGACTATATATTGCTTGACCTACGTCAACTGTAGTTACAAGTAGGAACACTAATAATTGAAGAACAGCGAATTCCATTTCTGACCAATTCATCAGTATCGTTGCTACATGTGCAGTAATTAATGCATACACACCACCGGATGCTCCTGCTAAATAAACAGTAGGATCTGAAACCGAAGTTCCAAGAGATCCAGCTATTACACCTGCTATGTATATAATTAATACTCTCCACCATTTATGAACCATTTCCAAAGGTATGCCTAGCATAATTTGCACCAATAAGTTAACGACCAAATGTAGAACTCTGTATGATAAAATAATGATCTCTTTTTAAAATCTCTTTTATAAATAGGAAAATTAATCGATCAACATTAATAATAAACTTACCCGATATGAACAAACATATATGTCAAGTACCTCCATGCTTGGTATCTTTTATGAGGATCATAAATAAATAATGTTGCTGCTGGTCCATCCATGGAAAGAGACTTATGTTCAACTACATCGTATAAAAATAAAATAATCTCTAATACCGATATGATTATCATTGCCACAGCAGGTGGTCTACAACTATATTCTTCTTCGTATTGACCATCAGGGATATCACTAGAAGTTTGAGTAGAATATTGTACAGCGATTGGTCTTTGAGGCACCATTGAATGTACATAACGTTGTACAAGATGACCAAATACTCCTTGCATATCTTTCCTATGTATCTAAAAATAAAGTTCTATAATGATATTCTATCTAATAGGATTATATTTCTAATTAATAAAAACATACCATAGCTATAAATTCTGGATATTCTAAATATCCAGAATCATCTAAATCAGCTTTACGCATTATTATACGAACAACATTAGCAGGAATATCATTGGAATATGCAGAAGCTCGTATCATAGCCTTCAATTCTTGATAAGAGATTTTTCCATCTTCATCTAGGTCATATTTTTCAAAAATAGATTTCCAATGCTAAAAAGATTCAATCCACAGATATATAAAAACAATTAATAGAAATATTCTAACTAGCATGCATAAGTTCTTACAGTATCATTATATTGTAAAGGAATAGTTATTCCAGTCTCTCCTTCTTGATTAGTCGTCATCCTGATCAGTTTGAAACTTCTAAAACAAATAGAAAAGGAAACAAAAGAAAAAAAGAATAACAAATAACAAATAAACAAACAAACAAATAAAATAAATAAATATAAAAAGAAAAAGGAGAAAGAAAAACTTAATATATAATACCACTCAAGTAACAAAATTATTTTATAAAATTGATTCAACGTAAGCTCAAATAATAATCTAAAGAGTAAAGTCATTGCTCTTTACCAAAATTAATCACCAGTGTAACCAATCTCTATTACAATTAAATGAATATCCCATGAAAAGTGATTCGACAAATTCATTTAGCTTTGAATCATCGATGAGGAAAATTAATAGAAGGAAAAAAGCAAGGAAAAAAAAAAAAAAAAAAAAAAAAAAAGGAGAAAAGAAGAGAAGACAAAATTGATGAACAATTCCTTATTTTGAGAAAAATTTAAATTAAAAGAAAAAGAAAAAGAAAAAACAGATACCTCTAGATTTGTATGAGCTCAGGTGAGTGAATGTTCTTCAGATACGACTCATCGATGTCAGAGTAAACTCAAACGATAGATAGCTATGATATCACACAAAGTAATATTGTATATTTCTAATCTATCTCTTATCGCTTTCATAGAGAAATGTGTTATGAGTACACAGAACAAGTATGATGACGACGATGACCACAAAGACAACGACGACGACGACGACGATGACAATGACAACATAAACGACGAGAGTAAATGTGACAATATGATTTCATCAAAAAACCACGATCCCGTGAACGCGTTTAAGAATCCATGAAGAATAAAATAATTACCTTTACAGTTGTGTCACTGACCCCTGTCTGTGTTGTACGGATGAAACAAAATGTTCAAATAAGTTTCATTCATTCATCTTTCACTAATTGTAAAATTACTTTTTTAATATTCGAAATACAAAAAAGAAAGGAAGAAAAAGAAAAAAAAAAAAGAAAGAAAAAGAGAGAGATATTCCCATTCGAGAGAAAATTCTTTTTCTTTTTCTTTTTTTTTCTTTTTCCTTTTTCTCTTTTCTTTTTTTTTTTTGTTTTTTTTTGTTTTGTTTTTTTTTTACGATCAAATCAAATAAAAAACTTTTAACTTGTAACGTCGAATGCTACTATTACTAATGCTTCTTTTACTGTTACTATCGCCAGTGCTACAACACAACAACAACACAACAACAACAATAATAACAACTGCATCGATTCTCCTTACTATGTGTCACAGAGTGGACGACTATTATTCGACTTGGCCTTCGCCAGGTGTGCCTAACAATAACTCCCATCATTTCGTATTTCATAGATAGAGGTCAAGAAGTTGAGACTCTATAACTGTTAAACATTACGTAACATGTACTTTGTGTGTGTGTGTGTGTGTGTGTGTATTCATATATATATATATGTGTATATATATAAAAAAAGAAAAAAAGAAGCATGCTTATTTTCAATTAATATAAACACAGGAAGATTGTTTGAAGCATAGGTGTATATAATATCGTTAGATAGGTAAACTCACGATTTATTTTAGTCCGCGCTTTCTAGTTTAGAGGGAGTAAATAACGATGATAGTTAGAAAAGAAACAAAAAAAAAAAAGAAAGATAAAAAACCCGGCATCATATTTATATATATATATATATATACATATATATATATATATATCATATCACTATTATCGTTTATAAATAAATATATCACTTTTTTTTTTCTCGCGTTTTATCGAGATACTCCTTTTTCATCTCGACAATTTTATATCTCATATAAACGTCTTCGGTGATATCGATAAAGGTGCGAAGAATTTAAAAAAAAAAAAAAAAAAAAAAAAAAAAAACAAAAGAAAGAAAGAAAAATGAAATAAATAAAGGAAAAAAAAAAAGAAAAAAGAAAAAAAGAAAAGAAAAGAAAAGGAAAGAAAAAAAAGGAAAAAAGAAAAGGGTTTCGCGATTAAGACATTAATTTAATTTCGTTAAATTCGCGAGGACTACTTTGAGATTATCTCTCGTAGAACACGTAGAAAGCCAACGGGACAGAACGGACAGGTCTTTGGCGAGGAATGCAATCGGTTTTAAACCGGTTTTACGTCGATTCACTTCTTCTTATTCTTATTCTTATTCTTTTCTTCTTGACATAAACCGAGAAAATTCTTTCGTTATGAAAATACATAAAAAAAAAAAATAAATAAAAATAAAAAAAAATAAAAAAAAATAAAAAAAAAATATGTGTATGTGTGTGTGTGCGTTGTGTATGTGCGCGCGCGCACGTATATGTGATATATATGTAGATCTATCATGTTTTGATCTGTAATATATATAAATCTATCATATTTTGATCTGTAATATATATAGATCTGTTATGATATATATATATATATATGTATATAAATTGAGAACAAAATAGAGATTTTAATTATGTATGAATATAGGAATAGATAAATATAAAAATTTTGGTGAAAGTATGTTACATTGTCGATAAAAAAAGAAAAAGAAAACAGAAATGAACGTGGGATAAACTCATTACTCATCAAAGCCGGAACTATGACTAGCAATACTATGATTGTTTACACTTTCATCTTTTTCGCTTGAACGATTTCATTCTCTCTCTGTCTCTCTCTCTCTCTCTCACTGTTTTTTTTTTTTTTTTTTTAATTGAAAATCGTGACATTCGAATCTGAATTTTAATTTATTTATTTTATTGTAAATATAGTAAGTGTAATATAAATTATATTAGATGTTTATGTATATATAGTGCTATATAATATAATACATATATATATATATATATATGTGGTATAATAAAGTATATATGAATTATATTTACATAAAATCTTCACAAATTGCAATATTGCAATCCCTGCAGGAGACTAATAGGAGAGATTAGAATGCATCAGTGTACGCAGGACTAATGAAAAGAAAAATAATATAATAAATAAATAAATAAACATAAAGAAAAATTAAAAATAACTTATATAAAAGGTATAAAATTTTTTATATATTATATTTTTATATCATATCATATACAATTAGTAATTATGAAAGTGATCCAAGTCTTATAATTATTATTTTGGAAATATTTTGACATTTAGATATCTCTTTTTTTCTATGATAACAAATTATGTTTTTTCTATGATAAAAAATTATGAAGAAAATGAATATATTTATTATTGACAAAAAATAAATCTTTCATATGATTTGAAAATTTTAATTACAATAAAATAAAAAGCACAACAAAATATGTCTTTCAATATCTTAAATAACTTGAATCACTTTCATAATAACATACTGGCTTGATTTGATTTAATTTGAAATTGATTTTTTTTATTAGTGCACTTCATAGCATTTATAATTCTAGAAATTAAGTGCCGTGTTAAAGGTGACAATGAATTGCTATCTTTAATTGTCTTTTTTTTTTTCTTTTTGTTTTTTTTCTTTTGACCAGTATACTTCTGGCATAACAATCATAGCAACATTTAATGGCTATTTTTAATTCACATTCTTTTTTTTATATCGTATTGATTTATTCTTAGCGTTATACTATTGTGTAATAGTGAAATTACCTTGCAGATCATTGTATTTATATGATAAAGTATCATTTAAAAGGAACAAAAAATGGTCTGTTTTATAATTAAAATATTATTTTAATAAAGTAAAGAATTTGACTATCTGTCTCTCTCTCTCTTTCAGTCTTTTTCTTTTTATAGGATATTTTAGATGCAAAATAATTCTTAATATATTCAGTGCCTTTTGAATATTCTTATTCTCTCTGAGTTGTATATTAAAAAAAAAAAAAAAAAAAAAAAAAAAAGTTCATAATTGTTGGACAATAAGATAATGATTAAAATCAAAAGTCGTTGAAAATTTTCTTTTAAAATATATTTATAATGTTTCATTGCAATGAGAAAATATGAAACAACAAATTCGATTCGTCGAATGAATCACACAGATCTCTTATTTTGATTGTAACGTTGCTAAGCAACGATTAGGATACCTTTGCTATTCTCTTGTTTACGACTATACTGTTTTTCCTACTAGTGCACAGACGCCAATAAAAAATAGTTCGAATTTTTTTTTCTTTTTTCTTCTTTTTTTCTCAAACATATTAGAAAAATTAAGATGGTGGATATTCAAGGTAGAAGAAAGATTGCAGCGAGTTATCGAGTTAAGCAACCTATATGTAACTTTAAAATAAGGTACATTTTTTTTATATATACACACATACACACATACACACATACACACATACATGTATTGGATTAGTCAATAAATTATATTAAAATTTTCAGTATTTTATATTGATATAAATAATACTGTAATGTATTATAGTATATTTTTAATACTTTATTAGATTGAATCTAATAATATAATAATTAATTAGCCAATAAATAATTTCCTAATTTTCTATAAGAATTATTATTGTTTTTATATATATATATATATATTATTTTTGAATTATATATTTATAATTTATATATATTTATTTCTATATAATTGGATATTTATTATAAATTAAGTATTCGTACAGTAAGAATATAATATTCTCATTTCTATTTATTGATCAACCAATGCATTTGTATATACATATACATATATACATATATACACATATATATATATACGTTCGTTAATTCTTGTTTTGTCACGAATTATTAACAATTCTCATAATAAGAATTTATTACGTTAGGTCTTTACGTCGCGATAGAACATTCCCTGTTTGCCTTGAAATTTGAAAGGATCCTGTCACGGATATCCTACGATGTCTAGACAATTAAACGAATACATGCGTATAATTCTCTCACGACCGATTAAATGTTCTCTCATTTTCTAAATAAAAAAAAATAAAAAAAATAAAAAAATTATATACACACGCACATATATATATATATATAATTTATTAATTATCAACTTCGTGCTCATTGATAAAATGATATCAAATGAAATGTTTTTGGATAATGAAATACTTGGAATAACTTTCGTTAACGTATGTAAACCCAAAAAAAAAAAAAAAAAATAAAATAAAACGTAATATTTCTCTTTTAACTTTTGCAAGCAAAAATTTTGGTTTGATTTGATTAAAATTGAATTGGCCAAGAAATATAAGATGAAACACAGGCCACGAGGAGCAAAACAAGGAGGGCCATCTGGCATGAAAAGAGAAATCGTTTCTTATACTCCAGATCGCATTTATTTCGATGGAAACGTTTATTGTTTCAGAGTTAGAGTCGCCCAACAGAAATCTTTGCTGGCCGACTTGTTCGATACCGCGAACGATACAAGAGATTCGAATTATTTGGAAGAAGACGAACGTATTTTTAGATGGCAAGAGAAGATCTTCAGTCCCTTCGAAATTGAATTTTACAACGACGAAAAGAATTGCGTTAACGAGTTACAAAATGAATATCATGAACTCATCAAGGAAAAAAATTTGCAAGGCTCGCGTTTATATAATTATACAGAAACTGATACGTATTATCCCAATGAAAATCTGCTTACGAAGCCTTATCAATCATATTTGTCATTTAAAAATCAATTAGCATTACCGGCAATACTAAATCGTAAACCGTTTACACTTAGATATAATAAAAATGTGATCGATGATAGAATCAATGATAAAAGAATACGTTCCAATCATTATTTTTATATGGAACGTAGTACAATGTATATAATGATAGATTTAAGTAGAAAGGATAAAAAAGATTTGTTTCATTCGTCTGACATTGATATGGAAATTCTTTTATGCAAAATAACTTATGATAAAACACATAATATTCTTACTATGTATCCTGATTTTACTACTGATGAATCTTACACGCTTACAACTGATAATGGTATTAGATATGATTATTGGCTTGAACATATTTCTGAAATACAAACTACATCGGATTTGGAACAACAACAGGAAGAATTACGACAAGTATGTATGATTTAATTTTAAAATAGTACATACCCCACATAGGAAATTTCTGATATTTGTCTTATCATTCTTTGCGGATAAAACATCTTTTATTTATCTATTATAACAATTTCTTTTTAATATTTCAGTTTTCCACAGTATAATAATCAAGTTTTATATTCTTATAACACAGTTTCCACAAAGAAATGTATACATTTTTTCACTGATTCTTTAACTAATTCACAAAATTTATTTCATTTCTTTGCTTATACTTTTTTATTGAGTATTTAAAAAACTTAGATTCCTTCATTAAAGTCTTCATGTTCCAGAGTTTATAAAAGCAATGTAAAAGTTTATTATAGATAAGATCTACTTTGATGATCAACCATGTTAACCAGTAGATGGTCTACGTTTGACTGACTTTGATATTTCTCTGAATGTTTCCTCCAACACTTTCTTTCACTAATGTAAATGTTCCTAGTGCTGGATCAGATATATATATATATATGTATATATATGTATGTATATATATATATATGTATGTATATATATATGTTGGAGAAGGGGTATAACACACACTTTACTGTTTATATCCTTCTAAACTGACATCATTACTCACACATTATTACAACTACTTGACTCATGCTTGGTAGAAAATGTATTGTCTTTAGGTAATCTTATTTATAATGATTACTCTTTTATATAATTAATGAATGTAATAAAAATATATTATATTTTATATCTTTTTACAAGTGAATTTGTTTCTTTCTTTTTTTTTTTTTTATTTTTTTTTTAGGAAATACAAAAACTTTTGCTGTACAAAACTGCTGAGATACCTAATGAAATAGAAGTAACGGTTCCAAACATATTACAAATTTTTTTAAACATAAACATTGTTTCTGCACACAATTTTTCTTACAATGGTTTATTTATAACTTATTATATCGTACTGCCAAAAGATTGGAATACTAAGGAAAAAGAACGATTAATTGGTAGAACACAAAAATCTTATTTAAAAGATAAAACTGCATACTTTGATTATATCATGGATATATTATTGGATTTACATTTAAATGTATTAACTAAAAATGATACCATTACAAAATGGCCATCTTTATTAATATCTGTAGCATCTCTTGATAGCTGGACCAGGTATATATTTGCTATTAAAATATATATGTATATATATATATATATATATATTATCTTTAATATCATTATATGCTTTTCTAAAGAATCTAAGTTATATAAATCACATGTTGAATTGTTTTTTTATATAGATATCGTATAGAAGGATATGGAGTGGTACCTATATCGTTATCGCCAGGCACACATGAATTATCTATACCCACTTGGAGGCCAGCAGGGAATATTGTTGATTCCCTTCGTCGATTTTTTACAGGTGGTACTTACGAATTGGAAGATATTACACATTGTGGAATTCCATCAGTACATGAGAGTGCGACGTTAGACAAATCAAATTTAAATGTTGTATCGAGTGGTTATGTTAAAATAAATATTAACATTGTTCATCGATATAATGTAAATACAATTAATACAAATTTTCAAAGTAAATATTTTGAAAGAGAGAATGTTAATACGCTCATGAATAATGTGGAAAATGTTTTTGAACAGTTTAAGGCAGCTAGAGAACGTATGTTACAAATTAGAAATGCAGATTTATGATTTTATTCTATATTCTTAAAATTATTTAATATCTTGTATAGAAGTATATATAATATAAATTGACAAGTAATACGAAATAACCTATGAATTTCTCATTCTTCAAATCGTATAATTAATTGAAAATTATAATTAATACGAAATATTAGAAATTAATATAAATTCAAGTAAAAGTATATATTTAAATACTGTAAAAATTAATATATTATAAAATGAATTTTATCACGTTCGCAATAAAAATACGAAGTACGAATGTTAAAAGACCTTACAAGATCTGTGATTATCCATCGTCGTCGTAGTTACCAATGTGAAGTTCTTTCCTTTTGACGGTGGCTCCACGGTGTTGTATTAATATGTAGTTTCCCTTCTTAGTATAAGACATAACCTTACAATCATAATAATAACAAAAGCGTCGCGGCGAACTATTGTTATCAAATATCGCGAAGTCATATTTTACCAATGTTTCATGGTTTATGTGCAATATGTAAAATATAAAAAGTAAAATTTTCTGTAAAAATTTTGTGAAAATGGGCGACATACGAGCCGGTCTTGAGGAATTAAAACTCGACGGTGCTCTGTTCGCCAATGTCAAGTACTACGTCAGTGGCGAAGGAGATCCTAAGGTATGTTACAATTTCGATATTTATATTATTGTTTCATCGATACTAACCTATTGAATCTTTATATATCGATATATTTAGCTCAACGATAAGTACGATGTATAAATGTAAACTCTACAATTCTAATCAAGATTGTAATATATAACTTTAGAGGTTATACATTCGCATTTGTCGACATTATCAGGCTGTTAACTGAACGGCTCATTTAAATACTTATAGATCTTAAACTTATTACAAGAAGGTGGAGCAGAAAGATCCAACTATTTCAGTGATTTTGTTACACACTTAATAGCTGGCTATGATGCCCTTGAAAATGATATATCTGCAGCTAAAGATCTCTATGAGATTCCAGCGGTTACACAGAATTGGATACTATTTTCTGTTAAATGTAATAAACTCTTACCGTATCCTTTTATATATAATAATTTAAAAAAAAATTCCTTTGATCTTTTATAGAAAGATTTTATAAAAAGGATCTTACCTTTTACATTGTTTTTCTACATAAGCTTTTCCCTTAATAGTTATATGTAAATAGGACACATTATTTTTCCCCAGAAGAAAATCAATTATTTTCCAATGTACGAGCATGTATATCCCAAGTAAGTCGGGCAGATAGTAAAATACTTTGGGCAACGATAACGTTACAAGGCGGAAAATGTCAGTTACGTTTAGATAGATATTGTACCCATTTGATTACTGGGAAAGCTTCTGGATTGAAATATGATGCTGCAATGAGACATCATATTCAAATTGTTACTCCTGACTGGGTGACTGAATGTTGTAAAAAGGTTGCCCTTGTCAGTGAAATAGAATATCATCCAAGATTGCTTATTTATCCATCCCCAAATAGTTCTACAGCAATGATCACTGGCTTCATGGATGAGGATACAGAGAATAGTGCTGCTCAAGAAGAGCAGGACAGAACAAAAGCGGTATTAGAACAATTGAAACAACGTATGCCGTGGAATCAACCAAGTCCACCTGTATCTTCTAATACATTACAAGTACACAACAATGCTAATCATACTGCAACAACTGCAACATATCCAAATAATGGGCAAAATGCAGTTAGTTTGCAACAGCAACAGCAACATCTTCCACGTTCTGTTGCTTCAACAAGTTTGTCTAATGCACCTCCAAATGTTCCTTCCATGTCAGATCAAAATATTATCAATCAAACAAATTGGATGCCTCAAGCCTCTCAAACAAATAATATTACGCAAATGAAAGGGATCTCATCACAAATACAGCAAGATATACCTCCACAACAGCAACAACAAATAAATATGCAACATCAAATGATACAACAGCAGCAGCAACAGCAGTTAACACAACAGCAACAACATCTGGCACAACAACAACAACAACTTACCCAACATCAACAACAGATGCAAACATATACACAGCAGACACTTTTGAATCAAACCCAGGCTCCACAATTACCACCTCAACAACAGCAAATTGTAAACCAACAACAGCAGCAGTTAAGTCAACAAACGTTAATTCAACAACAACAACAGCAAATAAATTCGCAGCTATCTCAACATCAGCTTACACCTCAGCAGCAATTATTGACACCTCAGCAAAAACAGATGAATCAGCATCAATTGTTATCACAGCAGCAAATGAACCAACAACAACTTTCTTCTCAGCAAGCACAGCAGCAACAACATTTACCTCAACAGCCACAACAAATTCCTGTGCAACAACAATCGCAACAAGTACAATTAACTCAACAACAACAAATAGTTTTACAACAGTTACCTTCTCAGCAACAACTTGGTGCACAACATCAATTGAATCAACAACAACCAGGACCACCACAACAACTGACAACTGAACAGAGACAACAACTTATTTTATTACAGCAGCAACAGCAACAACAAAAAATACATCAAATATCTCAACAATTACAACAATCTGCACCTCAAAGTTCACAGCAATTTGTTATAAGAGATGGTCAGTTACAGCAGCAGCCACAGAATCAACAATTAATAGGTCCAAATCAACAAGGTTTTATAGTTCAAAGAGATGCACAATGGCAACAGCAACAATATCATTTGCAATTGCAAAGGCAACAACAACAACAACAAATTGGCCCACAAAGACCTGGAGGACAATGGACTCAACAGCCACCGCAACCACCTAGACAATTGATTCAATTAGATGCTCAAACGCATCAGCAATTACAACAAATGGATCCCCAACAAAGAGCACAATTCATTCAAAAAATTCAGAAACAACGAAATTTATTATTGCAAAGACAAATGCAAAGTCGTCAGGCCCAACAAGGCTCACATATAGCTGTAATAAGAAGTCCTGGAAAACCAGGTCAACCAGGTGGTTTACAATGGATTCAACAGCCACGTCCACAGATGATGGGACCACAAATTGCACAGCCACCAGGACAGAAACCTGTGCATCCTGGTGTACAACCTCCTGCTTTAACGCCTATCAATTCTTCTAATCAAGTTATAGTACAGAGCGGGCAAAATGTACAAGCAGCTCCACCTTCTCAAACAGGACAAGCATTTCAACAGAATCAAACATTAACTCCTCAGCAAATAGCACAATTACATATGCAAAAACAACAACAAATGGCGAGACTACAACAATTGCAACATTTACAACAGCAACAGCAGCAGCAACAACAACAACAACAACAACAACAGCAGCAGCAGCAACAGCAACAACAGCAGCAGCAGGGAGCTCAGCAAGAACCACCATTAACACCTTTATCAAATAATACCCCAATTCCTCCAGATCAGCAGCTTGTAAATGCTAAAACAAAAACTGCATTGGCAAACATGTTAACAAACAGATTGCAAGGTGGTGCAGCAGAAGGTAGTGCTGCTGGTCAGTTAAGATTAATGACTGCACAGCATAGACCACCGCCTCCACCTTCTCAGGATCCTCAATTATTAGCAGCATATCAAAGAAGAACTTTAGGGAACATAACAAATGGTGCACCAACAGGTGCTCCTATGAAAATGCAATATGCTCCTGTTATGCAACAACCTAAAGCTCAGTTTTATGGCCATAATCCAAATTTAAAATGTAAGCATATATTATTTTTTATCAACTATGTTAACCAAGCTACATATATATATTTTTATTATATTGCAATAATTTTTTTTTATATAAAGTACTATTTTTTTTTATATGTATATATATTTCTAGTACCACCAGATTTATTTTTATTGGGTTGTATTTTCGTAATCGTTGAGTACGATGTTCAACGTCCTAATGAAGTATCAGTTTGGAAACAAGTGATTGAAAGACATGGAGGAGAGGTGGAACCGCAATATTGTACACGTGCCACGCACGTTCTCGCAATTACACAAAAGCATCCAACAGTAGTGCAAGCATTACGCGAGGGAAAACGTTGTGTTAGTGCTCATTGGCTATCCGATGTTGTTAACAAACAACAAGTATTACCTCCATGGCATGCTCTACATTTCCCAACTCCCTTTAGTTTAACTGAACTTCCATGTGCAAAACAAATTGTATCTTTGTCTGGATTTGAAGGAGAAGAACGAGCAAAAGTAAAATATATGTTAGAAGCGTTAGGTGCCAAATTTACAAGTTACTTTTCAAGACATAATACATTGCTCGTATGTAGAAGGTAATATTTTTGAAAGTGTAATGAAATAGAAAATATTAAAATAATTGGAAGCTTATAAATCAACATTATTTTTTTTTTTTTTTTTTTTTTTTTTTTTTTTTTTATAATAAAATTTCAGACCAGATGGACAAAAATATAAAAAGGCACGCGAATGGCAAACGGCAGTAGTAAATGCACAATGGTTAACAGATTTACTCTGTGGACAGACAAGTGCATTGCATCAATTGGATAGCCCAAAATATCAACAATTCAGTCTTAGTAATCCATTTAGATTGGATTATTCATTAGTCCCGCATCTTATGGGTAAATTAAATAATAGATTGAAAACACATAAAAATTCCTTTTAATGTAATTAAAATCAATGAAATATTGCATACGTTCAATTTGTTATAGCTGCATGGAAAATGCCAATTAATATCACGCAAGAATCTTACGACAAAGTTAAGCAAGTTGGACAGGGCCCAAATTCTATAAGAAAATCTAAAAAGCCACGTTTGGATGTACCACAATTAAATAAAGATCCACATCTTTTAGGATTAGATGAACCAATAGTTGTTAGTAATCCAGATCCACCTCCACCAGATAAACAACCAAGGATTTTATTTTCTGGTATTAATCCTAGAAAACATGCCAAGGTATTTATATATATATATATATATATATATATATATATATATATATATATATTTATATATAATCAATGATATTTGATTTAATCTGTATTGATGATTCTCGATGAAAAATATTTAGAGTAATTAATTTTTACAGAGAATTCGTGAATTAGGAGGTGCTCTTGCAGCTGGTTGGCAAGATGCTACACATCTTGTAATGTCGGCACCAATACGTACTGTGAAACTATTGTGTTGCCTTTCTCGATGTAAATTTATTGTTACGTTACAATGGTTACTTGATTGTTCAGCAAAAAATACTTTTTTGGATGAGAGCGGATATCTTTTAGGTGATGCAGAATTTGAAAAAAATTTTAATTGTAATATAGAAAAGGCTTTGGCAAGCCCTAATCGGGGTACAGTACTTAAGGTAGGATAAAAGAAAAAAGAAAAAAAAAGGAAATAATGGAAACGTTTAATTGACATTTGTTATAATCATTGTCATTTTTTAATTTAGGGCAAAATATTTTATGTAACACCAAGTGTTATTCCATCACCGTCAGCTATTGCGGAAATAATTGAAAGTGCAGGCGGAATAATGGAAAAGACACGAAGACCTCTTACACAAATACAAGAGATGAATAGTACCAAATTAAATTACATAATTGTAACTCATGAAAATGATCTTCACCTTCTTTCCGACGTTTTACATGCTAATATCAGTGAGTAATATTTATAAAAAATTCAATAATTATTATTATTATTATTATTATTATTATTATTATTATTATTGTTATTATTTTTTTTTTTTTTTTTACTTTACTTTATTATTTTTTTTTTATTTTTATATATATATGTATATTTTGTTCTTTATTTTTTTTTATTTTTATTTTTTTTTTTTTTTTTAATATCCTTAGGTGTGTTCAGTGCAGAAATTGTCTTAGGAGCAGTCGCACGACAATACTTCCAAGTTGATACAAATCAAGCATAAAATTTATGCGGTTTTCGAAATGCACTGCATTTTAATCTCTGCCAGGACATATTAAAAATCATCTATGAGTTATTTTCTTCGAGGATTGAGGATTTTACTTACCTTCTTAAATGGGACAATAAAGAACATAGTTTTATGATACAGAAGACATTCTTTTTCATACATGTTTTAGTATATATATATATATATGTTACCATTCCTTTATTATTAATTAATATTCTAACTTAGATTATATTTAATATGTATTTTTTTTTTAATTATTTGCTTTATTGAATTTTTATGATAATTAAATAGAAAACGTATATATACGTATACATATAAATGCTTTTGTTGCTTCAAGATTAAAAACAATAATAATAGATATAGGCCCTTAGAATAATAATAGATTTTGTTTGGAGGAATGGTAGCATATATTTTTTATGTACTTCCATTCTCTATACCTTATACCTTTTATCCTATTATTGGGGAAAAAAAAAAAAATGAAAAAAACAAAAAAAGAAAAAGAACAAAAAAAAAAAGAAAAAAAAAAACTATAAATCTATTTTATATATTGTAAACATAACATCACTTATATGTATATCAATTTATTTTAGGATTAATAACTAAAATTATTCATAGATTATTATAAGAAATGATTTTCAAGAGGTGAGGTCTTTCTTTCTGCACATATATATAAAAAAACAAAAAAAAAAAGTACTTAATAACTACACGTATGTTATTTCGCTATAAATCTGTCTATAAAAGTGTATATTTTGTAATAAACTTGATCTTTTTAATCTATCAATTATGGAAATAATGATCGATCCCATATTTAAAGTTTCACCTATGTGTCCTATTATCTTTGAGATATTATATTTGAACGTAATCGGGATTAAATTTTTATTTTTAATAACACGAATAGAAGAGAGACAAATTGATTTTGATAAAAATATTATGGAATTGAAATCAATGAGTATTTTCGTTAAATAAATATATTATTCCTGTAAACAAAGATCATCAACAATGCGAACAATTGCAAAAGAGTTAAATAAATTATTTTCGAAGAGGAAGAAAATGATTTGGTTTAAGTCACGAATATATATGATTTACATTAATAAATATTTAACGAAGAATATAATGCTATATAGTTAAAATAAATTAAGCAAAAGAAAAATAATTCTTTTTACATATCTATGTACAAAATTATGTATTGACGAAGGGTAATAATATAAAGGATATGTAAGCTGATATATAAAAGCTATTATAATATTCTTTGATATAACTAATAAGCCTTCTATCGTTAATAATAAACTCTATATACATAATGAAGTAAGTATACGCGTGAAAATTATCTACTCTGGTCATATAAATATATATATATATACTTTATACTTGTATACCTATTTTGAATATTATTGTCAATTGTATAAAATCAATCAACCATATTTTGTTATTTTTAATTTGTTAATGATTAACATATAAGTGTGTATGTATGTGTGTGTGTGTGTGTGTGTGTTTGTATGTATGCGTGTGCGATACTGATCACAGAGGTAGCTGAAAAAATGTAACAAATCTAAAAGGAACAACGTATGAACTAATGATTATGAAAGTATTCTAATTGTAAATCATTTGAGTTATTAAAAAATATATTTTATAGGATGCTCTGTTCTTAAACTTTTTTATTTATTTCTTTATAAATTAATTTTTAAAAGTATTATCTTTCACAAGAATAAAAATATATATATTTATTTTTTCTATATGTTGTCATCATAGAAAATGATAATTATTAAATAATTCAAATACAAATATTATGAAAAATATATGAATTAGACTGCTTTCATAATCTCCAGCCCATATCATCTGGATTTACTCGATTTTTGTCTTATCAAATTTAACTTCACAAAGTTATTTGCAAACGTATCCAATCTAAGTGTTTTGCTACGTCGACGTAAACAACATAATGGCTAAGGTCACAGGACATTGTACTTCTATCTAAAATAGAGCGTGAAACAACACCACGTAATTGATAACGTCCATCTGTTTTACGTATCACCAAACCACTTCCACTATCACCATTACATGGTCCAATACCATTTCTAGAACCAGCACAGAAAGTACGATTGGATGTAAAAGCGACAAAACCTGCATTACTCCAGAGACAATCTTCCTATATAATAATTGAAATTCAATTAATTAGCCATATATATATATATATATGGTGATATAAAATAAAACTAATTGGATCTTCCTTGTTATTTATCTGCCACTATTTTGATATCCCTTTCTCTATTGAATTTTTAATATTTTTTACTTGAAAAATTATCTAAATAAATATATAATAAATATATAAATATTTAAATTACACAAACATATATATATATATGTGTGTGTGTGTTCTATTCTAAATTTGTAATAAAAAATACTAAAAATTTTAACATTACAAATAATGATAACAGGCGGATAACGGAAAAAAAAAGATCCAGCTAAGCTATTAATAGTCAGTCATATTATAAAATAAAATTAAAAATAAAATATAAAAGTATAAAAGATAATAGTAAGAAAATTTAATATTAATTTATAATTTTGTTAAAAGAAAAAAAGAACAAACAAAAATAAATCTTACCTGAGATACAATTGGTACAATGGCCATGTGAGGATTAGTCAAGTATTTACCAAATTCATCTTGACCCCAACCAATAACATATCCCTTGGATCCAACGATATCACGTAGATCATTTGATCCAGACCAAAGACAAATTGGTTTGATAAAATCAGAAAATTCGACTGGTTCCCACAATGTTATTACAGCTAAATCAGCATCAGCAGTTGGATCTTTAATATCACCCTTGTAATCTGGATGTAATTTGTATTCTTTCACTTCTCGATTAACCGATCCTTCTTCTCTCCAATCTCGTAAACGATAACGTCCTAATGAAACGAGCATTGTACTGGCTGGTAAGATTACGTCATCTAATCTTGTACAATGTGCCACTGTTATCAAAGATACAATATTAATGAAAATTAAATCCTCGAATTAATTATATTAATTGTCTTTAATATAGCAAAAATTTTGGATAAATTTTTTTAGAATATATTAAACTACGTTGTAACGTATATATATATATATATATATATATATATATATATATATATATGATGATATAAATAATTAAGAATTATCGTAAAACAATTAGATCTGATCAATTTTTATATTTTCACGTTATGGATCGATAATTCTTAAATGGAACGTTTTTATTAAGAAGAAAGAAAAATTATCTTTTCAAGGATACTCTTAAAAGAAACAATTAAAAATGTATCAATTCAATTTAAGATTTGTTCGATCAAATGATGACAAATCAAGGATAATTAATATTCAATGAAATGATCAAAAATTATCAAAAATTAAGAAAGACAAATCGTTGCGATTATTATTGTAATATTAATGTAATACCTGTAACAATGTGCTTATTCGTAACCAGAGTACCAGTACAATGAAATTCAAATTGTATCTTCACGACAAAAATGGCGACCAACCAAGGCCATTGACCTGGAGTTGTCTCCAAACCTTTGGCTATTAAAGGATTAATATTGTTATCTGGGATATTAACACGACCACAGTTGTCATCGCCGTTATCATTCAAGGGTTTGTTTTCTGAAAACATTTTGCTTGGTATTGGGAATAATGGTGGTGATGGTTGTGGTGATGGTTGTGGTGATGGTCGTGGCGGTGACAATGATGGCGGCGGTTGTGGTGGTGGTGGTGGTGGTGGTGATGGTAGTGGTGATGGTGACTCTTCTATCAATGACGGAGACCAGATTTGATTGAACGGTATAAAATCATTGAAATTCGGTTGTGTATTAAGATTGTTTCCTTGATTAGGTGAGATAGTTAATATCCTTGGTGGAAAAAGCGTATGTTCCAAAACAATGGATGTCACGATTCGTCCCAATGCTGCAAGATAGTTTTATTAAATAAATAATATGTATCAAATTTAAAAATTTCTTTGTTAATAATTCTATGATTAATTGTTATTAATCATTTCCATTTCATACAAATGTCCTATTAAGGATTTAATTATATAGACGTATAAGATTTAAAAATTACAAGAATTTTTGTATAAAGAAATTTTTGAAATTTACTGTTGTTCAATTATATTACAATATTGATTGGAGTGCAAAGATTTAATTATCAAACAGATCACTGATGATTGATGATGATCAGTGATATAAAAACTTACCACGCGGACCACTGCAGTATAGTTGTTCATTGAACCATATATTTGTTAGAATCGGTAATGGCTGACTTATTGGAAAATGAACTAAATAAAATAATGATCTTCCCTCTTGAACGGCTCTAACTGATTCTTCTTTTGATTGTGCCAATTCCAATCGTCCGACATATTTCTAAAATAATGAAGATCTTATCAATTGGATTTTGTTAAATAATTGATCGGTCTATGATATTACATTTTCAAGGAAGTTCATTTTCTAGAAATACATTGTACATTAAATTAAAATTTTATATAATAAATAATAATAATAATAATAATAATAATAATAATAATAATAATAATAATAATAATAATAATAATAATAATAATAATAATAATAATATATAAAACATTTCAGTTTATAAAAAAACTATTTTATAAAAAAAGAAAAAGAAAAAAAAACAAAGAAGAAAAGATAATAGACGATACATATTTTCAATGACGTCGATTTATTGTTTCTTATTAAAAAAAAAAAAAAAAAAAAGAAAAAAAAATACTTTACCGATGGTAAAGACGTTGCCACGGTTAATTCTATTTTCAAATGCAACGCCATATTTCTCGGTGGCCATGGTATTTCCACTTGTCCCATATCCTCGAAATTATTGTTACGTATATAACGAAAATATTCCGGGCATGGTGATTTGACGGCCATTACTCCATTTAACAAAAACAATAGATGATGGAGAAGAAATATAAGCTTTGCAATCTCGTTGATCATTTTGTTAATCTGTGGTATAAGATAATAGATAAAAATTATTTTAATTGAACGATCGTACAATAAAACATAACGAATACACGATAATAAAATGATTTATTTAAAAACATTTTAATAAGATTTATTTTTAATAAATGTCATATGAATTTCTAAGAGGGATTATTTCAAATGACATGATTCACAATATAAAACTGAGACTTTACAATGATTTGAGATTATGATGATAAATTTATAATAAATTTTCTCGTAATTTTTCTCATAAATTTCCCATAAGCGAAATGCACTAAATCGATGGACAAGTTTAAATATATATATATATATATTTTTTTTTTTAAGTATGAAAGAAAACCTTTATATAACAATTTGTTTCATAAAACTATCCTTAGTCAGTGATAAACTGAGTGAAGAAAAAACTGCTCCTGATGGCCTAAAGATTTTCTGACAAAAAAACAAATTGTTTCGGAATAATAATATTGAAAGAAATTAAAGAAAGACACATTAGATACATAATAAACGAACAATTAGATCGATTATTAGATAATTATCAGTGATATGAATTTTAATAGATTTTTTACGAATAATATTATTCTAACAGTTTAATTTGTTAATAAAATATCTTGTTCCCCCCCCACGATGTTGATCAGTTTAATTTTAAGAATATGTTTAATCCCTAAGTAGTAACACTTGTTATTAAACGATAAAACGCCACATTTCTTTCTTTTTTTTTTCTTTTCTTTTCTTTACTTTTGCTTACATATACCGATATATACAAAAAGACACAGAAAAAAATCAATAATATAAAACTCAAAAATATAAACACGAGCAAGCAGTGATCGTTAAAGACATTGATAGAAGAAGATCATTATTCATCAGTTTTTACCTTAATACGATAATTTTTGTTAAAAGGACAGTGAACTTTCGATAGAACTAAGAATCATATTATAATTTCAGAACAATTATAATCATCATCATCATCATCATCATCATCATCATCATCATCATCATCATCATCATCGTGGTCATCATTATTATTATCCTTTTTTGTCACATGTTCAATTTTTAGTAATCGTCAATAAATAAAAACTCGCACCAAAGTAACTCTCCTTTGATCCTTTCTTCTCTAATATCACAGATTAAAAGAATAATTTATTGTACGATAATTTTTTCAATTGATATCTATCTCGTAATTTAGATCATTGATGTTGATTATTTAGATCGAACAAAATCCTTTTAGACATTGTCTACGATACACACACACACACACTCTCTCTCTCTCTCTCTCTCTCTCTCTCTCCGTTAAGAAACATCAACTGAAAACAAGTTCAATGTCGTTTGGATATATTTATTTTTCTCTTATCCGAGGGAGAGAGGGAGAGATAGAGAGAAGGGATAAAAATGAACAGGAGAGAGAGAGAGAGAGAGAGAGAGAGAGAGAGAGAGAGAGAGAGAGAGAGAGAGAGAGAGAGAGAGAGAGAGAGAGAGAGAGAGAGAGAGAGAGAGAGAGGGAGAGAGGGAGAGAGAGAAGCAAAGATTAAAATAAATTTGAATTTTCACCAAAACGTTGATAAAGTCAAAGAGTATATAACACTGTTACATCGTAGAGATGCATTGACGTTTCCTTTGTACTTGAAATTTATTTATTGCGTTTATAAATGGATATGTAAGTACACTGCTAAAAAAAAAAAAAAAAAAAAGAAAAAAAAAAGAAAAGAAAAAGGAAACCTGGTAGCACTGGTAATAAATATCTTCGAACGAGTCACTATACGATTTGTCGTCGATCAGATTGACGAGTGTCAAACGAATAATGATTTAAGTATATAAGTAGTTACTTCTTCTTCGTATGCGTAAGATAGAAAAGATGAGATCAAGTAAGTCTACTTAAGTCTTACTAATGTTTTCTTTTCTCTCTTTCTCTCTCTCTCTCTCTCTCTCTCTCTTTTTTTCTCTCTCTTTTTCTCTCTTTCTCTATCTATGTATCTCTATCTCTATCTCTCCCTACCTTTATTTCTATCCATCTTTTTCTATCTACTTCCACTTTGTGTCTATTTATCAAGATAAAACGATTAAGAAAAATTTGTAAAATTTATTATAACTTTGATTATATTATTTGAATATTATTCTTAATATTTCAATTGAATTCTATCATTTTTATTAATATTTTAATACAATGACGATGATGTCAAAATGTGTTCTCTTTTTATTTTTTTATATCATTTGCATTTAAAAAAATTACTATTGCCATTATTGTTCTAATTATTTTCAATGAAAGAGAGAGAGAGAGAGAGAGAGAGAGAGAGAGAGAGAGAGAGAGAGAGAGAGAGAGAGAGAGAGAAATAGAGAGAGAGAGAAAAGAAAAATGAAAATTTCTCCAAAGAAAAAATAGAGGAAAGTAATAATTCTTTTCTTATGTCGATTACAACATCTTTTGCCTGACTCATACGTTCATGTACTTACGTATTTATTTACGTACATACATACGTCAGGGAATATACCTAGAGGGAAAAAAGAAGAATCCGATGAGTCCTCAAAAATCTATTACTATTTTCATCGGGGATGACCCCTCCAATTCTTCGTCTCCTCTTTCTCATTTTTATGACGCTGACAATTTTTCATATCCTTCCTTTTCATGTCCTAAAAATAATTAACAAATGATTCCTCTTTTACAGAGATGTTGAAGGGAGGGAGGGAGGGAGCGGTGGTGGGAGAGAATCGTTGTATAAGAAATATTTAATATTACCGCATAGTTATCTTAATTATTTGATTAATTATCTCTATGGGTCAATTTAATAATTAAATAATTCGTGGAAATATATTAAGTTTTCTTTTTTTTCTTTTTTTATTTTTTCTTTTTAACATTCAATAGCCATTGGCTTCTTCATCAAAAAAAAAAAAAGAAAGAAAAAAAAAGAAGTTATCTATATAATATTTTATTCTATATAATTATTTTTCTTCGTGATATAATATAATATTATATTATATTATATCTAATTAATTTATATATAATATATAATATATAATATATAATATATAATTATAGTATATATAAAATATTGTATGATCCAATTAACGTTGATTTTAAATTTGACTTTTATTTTTTCTTTTCTTTTGTTCTTTTTCTTTCTTTTTCTTCTTCTTCTTCCTTTTTTTTTTTTTTTCTTTTTTCTAGAAAGACGATGACTCTGCAATTACTGTAAAAATGATTTTGGAATAATAAACGTTCGAAAAAAATTCATATATAATAAAATATATGTAAATTAGTTCAATAAGAGTTTGTAAATTAATTCGATTGTTTTAATGTTTCCGTGTGCTCTTGTACAATCTCATTGTTAATCATGGGATGGGAAATACCATAGACATCCGTGATGTGAGTCATAACAGGGTGACGTAAAATAAATCACTTTGGATCTTATAAATATATATATATATATATATATATATATATATTGTTCGATCGATTCGTTCTAAAACAAATAAATCAAATAAGACTTCTTGATCATTTATGAAAAATTGAAAAAGATTTGAGATTTGTCATTAATAATTTGTTATTTTATAATTGAAACTATTATAAATTAAAAATGCTAAATGATTTTGAGATTTAGATCATCAATAAAATAATAATTCATTGTTTAATTGATGTAGAAATACAAGTACATTATTTTCTTAAATTTCATAAAAAGAGATTTCCTTTCCTTTTTTTAGATATTTTACACAAATATCATTTTTTAATACTATTATAACATTATATCTAGATCTTTATAAGTTCTATATATATATATATATATATATATATATATATATATAATAAATAAATAAATAAATATTATAATAAATAAATAAAAAATATTTTTCGAAATGTATATAAGAAAAGATTTATAAATAATATCAAGTAATACAAATTAATAAACTTATCCTCGTGACGATATATTATAATTTTTTGGATTCCTTTTTTTCCCTGTTTCTTTTTCCTTCTATTTTTTTCTTTTTTATATATATATATATATTTAGAAAGAACGCATATCAAATTGTGACAAATAATTAAATAATCAATATAATCAGCAAGGTGTTCTTAGAGACGAGACAATAGAGGATTTACAGTACAATTACGATTACCTTGCTACTATAATAATATATAATCTTCGTTTTCTTAATTATTTTTTCATCAGTTTTGTAATTTTTGCAATGTTATTTAAAGTTGAGTCACTTGCGCGTTTCATTGTACCTACAAATCTTTTTATTTCATTATTTCTTTTTTCCTTATTTTTTATATTTTTTTTATTTATTTATTTATTTATTTTTTCGTTTAATTTATCAATCATAATAAATCGATCGAAAAAATTTACAAATGTTTCATTGTTAGAAAGAAACATTTTTGAGAAACTGATATGGGCTCTTTGAATATTTATATAATATATATATATATATAAAACTATATGTAAATATTTATATAAACTTTTCCTCTATCTATTTTTTTCTTTTCAGACGTCATTCTTTCTTTTCAAAAGGAAAAGAAAAAGGAAAAAAAAGAACAAAGAAAACAAAATGGCAGACCTTATCGAGTACAAGTCGACCATTATATTATTTTTTTTCTTTCAGAAATATCGTGATAATATCGTAATACGGTGATTTTAATATAAAGAAAAATTATTTTCCGATTATATAGAATGTTGAATATCGGAACTCTGAAAGAATTGATTGTCAACTGATATCCTTCATACGTATACATTACATTTGAATTCTTTGCACATTCTATCGTCGTGTTTACTTTATTTAACACGAAACGATAAATATATTCTCATTGTTCCATTGGAGTATCAGAAATATAATGTTAGACGATAATCGTTGATTAAAACAATTCAATATTTTTTTTATTGAATATTTAAACATTGAAATATTTTTTATATTCAATATTTAAATATTATACTATACATTAATGTATACCATAATATATACATAGAATAATTATTAAAGAAAAATTCTAAGATAATTCATTTATAATTTCATCTTTCTTCTTATCTATTTATATATATATAATATATGAATTAATAAGCTTGTCATATTTATAACCTCAAATTTTCTAAAAACATTTTATATATTTGACAATGAAATATGATTTTATCGATTTTTATTATCTGTTATCATTATCAAATATTATAATAATCCACATTTAATTAAATTACATTTATTTAATAATAAATTAATAATAAGATTGTCATATTCGTATTAAAATTTTATTAATATATTATTTACTTGACAATAGACGAAATAAATTTTCAATTACTTTTTCTTGCAATTTTTATAAACATTGAAAATCTATAAACGTCAGTTCGAATTTATAATTAGAAAATAATTCATTTGAAATGAATAATAAAAATTAAAAATCGAGAAACGAGAGAGAAAGAAAGAGAGAGAATATACAAAGATCTCTATGAGTTTATAAAAAATGAGATGAGACTGTTGTGTGTATTTCTAATGTTTTTTGGTTAAACATCTTCGATGAGTTTTATCTTTGTTACGTATTAGAATAAACATGAGTTAATGATGCAACAATGATACTACTCATCACAATTACCATATTATATAGAATTGCATTACCTTCGAGAATGCACGATACTCGATTTGTTACAATGAATATTTTTCTTCTCTGAATTCGTATGATTTCCCGCATTATTTTTTCTCTCCTTCTTAACAACTTTTTATTTATTAATAAACTTCTTCTTTCTAATTTCATCATTAATCAATTAAAAAAAAAAATAGATAGTTAATAATACATTTATATTAACATTAACAATAAATGAATTCAAATTATTGAATTTAAAGAAAATACTGCAATGCCAAATCAAATTCAAAAATCCCACCTCAGTTCTGATTCGTAGAATTAATATGTCGTTCAATTCGTTTTCAGAGATATATTTTTTTTTTTTAAATAGAAGTGTCAAGTATCAATTATGTAAATGTTAGATAATAAAAATTAACGATTTTTCTTTTATAATTTATATAATCATGTAAAACGTAAAATATCTAAATAAGAAATATGCATAGAAATGATACGTTCAGGTTGTAGACAATCGACCAATCACAGTGAAGAATGAATAATTAAAAGGATCGTTCTTAAAAGAAAAATACATAACCTTTATTTTATATTTGTTTGATTATTATATCGTTATATTTTAATAGATATTATTTTTAGAATATGTATATGTTTAAATATATAAAAGAATATTGTGCAAGTGTTCAAATATTGACAGAGAGAGAGAGAGAGAAAAAGATAGTGAGACAATATATTTAGTCATAGAAATATATATCTAATATTTAGACCTAAGATAATTCAGTGTTGTTTTTTTTTTAATAAATAAATATTCAACAATGAATAAGATTTATAATATTATTGCAAGACGATTGATCTTTCAAACCACTCGTTTGCTTTATTCTGGTCATTATCAAATAAGACTTTATTGTCATGTCAATCGTGATATTTGGATGAATAATATTATACAGGATGGTCTTAATTTATCTATAATAAAAAGATTTAAACACAAAAGGAAAGATTCGGTAAAGGTAATTACAAAGATCGTTACTTATATAATTATACGTTACTTTAATTAACAATGACTCCAAAAAAGTTATTTATTATTGTATATGGAAGAAAGTACAAGAGGATGATTTTGAGTCGGATGAGGAAGATGAAACAGATATTGAACTAGACGAATCACAGAATAAAAGTATAATAACAAATATTAAAGTTAATTCTTTACGTGTAGATTCTATAATTAAAAATGCAATTGGTACATCACGCAAGTAAGAGAATTAATTTTTTTGGTAATAATAATAATAATATGCAATTAAAAAAAAAAAAATCATAGATACAGGTTATCTTGAATTACTCTAGCAATATATTTGCTACAGTAATTAATTGAAGTTATTAATAATTTTGTTATTATGTCTTTGACGTTTGATTATAGAAATATAGAGACTGCATTTTATGAGAGTAAAATTCGTATTAATGAGAAAAAAGTGCTGAAAATGTCTACAGAGGTAAAGTTTATAATTCGGATTAAGATCGAACGTATAAATTATTTTTAATTATTCATACGTGTATATATATATTTTTTTTTTAATTATTATAAAAATTATATATACTTTTGTATACTTTTATTGTAGATTAAACTTAACGATGAAATTGATGTTATCCGTGATCGACCTAACAAAAATGTAAATCAGCTTATAATTTCACGAATTAAAATTTTATCAATTACTCCAATATCGGGTGCTCTTAGGATTAAAATATCTAAAGATAAAAATTTATTAATCGATGACTATACAGAATCGTAGAAAAATTAAATTGGCTTTAATCAATTGAAAATTTAGTAAGTAAATATACATGTAACACTTGTTGATGTCATATTTAGATTTTTATTAAACAAAAAAAAAAAAAATAAATGTTATAAAATATTGTATATAAATAATATAAAATATAAATGATTGTATTATTATTTAAATTCTGCTTTCTCTACATTTTGTTTTAATATTGTAATACACTGAAAAATAAAAATTCAAGTAAATACATTTAATTATTCAAAAAAGTGAATATATATATATATATATATATTTGTTTGATTAATTGTTATTTAAATTATATCAATAATAATAATGATACGTGTATACTTACATATGGAATTCCAAGTATCCCTTTTGATGATAAATCTTTCAAATCATCAATAATATCTTGAATATTTGAAAAGGATTGGATACGATCGAAAACATACTTTTTATCAACAATATCTAAATATGGTAAGAATGCAATCGCTAAATGTGGCTGTTGACATTGAAAACAATAATTTAAAATATCATTGAATTTTAATTCGTATGTAATAGGACACGAATATAAAAGACAGAAGGCCATTATACAAGTATCTATTTGTTCCAATGATGGTGTTATATCCATTTTACTAAATGGTTCTGCTATAACAATTTGCCAAGCTAATTTATATCCTTTGCATGTTGTAACAATGCTCATATTACGTATCCGTGGTAAAATTTCCATTAATTCATTTATCTTAACAGAGACGACATTTTTGATAAAAAAAAATATATTATTATAAAATCAAATAATATAATTATTTTATGTGATATTCCTTACCATAAGTAATGTAGCCATTTGTGTCAGGCATTTGTCCCAAATGTTATAATCATTTATATCGTAATCCGTACAAATTTCAATAATTAAAATTAAAGCTTGTCGTGAATAATATTGAGTATTCAATAACATTTGTACAAGTTCATTTTTAGAACTCGTTTCAAATGTAATTATATTATATCCCAATCCTAAAGCTTCCAATTTACTTAAATATTTTAAAGTTTTTGTATATTGCCTGTAAATATATGAAATTGTTAGATTATAATATGTTAAAAAAATATAAACATTAAAATTATATGTGTACAATTAATTTATACCTAACAGTAATTATTTCCCGTTTAATTAACTGCTGTAAAGTTGTCGGATCTATAATAGATTGCAGAACGTCTAATGCTCTATATCGCATTTCATAGCTATAATCGTTTTCATTACTTTCACCAAAACCTATGTCTATTAGAAGATGTACTGATAAATTTACATCTCCATGCTGAAGCATATAACAAGCTCTGCAAAAAAAAAAAAGAAAAAAGATTTATCATATAATTCAATATAATTTATTATTGAGATAAATAATATTAATCTAATATATTACCTGCATAGATTATTATCAGAAACTGTACTAATATCTGAACGTGTCAAATTAGAAAGTACATCTGTAAAACTTTGATCGAATTTAATCTGTTCAGAATCTGTATGTAACCATTCTTGAAGCAATTGAAAACGCAATTTAACTAAATTCAAATTAAAGAGACGACCTAAAGCATCAACAGCCGAATTAATATCAGGTCTAAGATCAATGGCACTTCTATATCTTAATGGTATACTATCATCCATATATAATGTTTTAATTAATTCAGATGGATATGAAATCAATGAGATATAAGTATCTTTTCCTAAACCATGTGTTCGCAAAATATGTTCAGCTGTAAATCTTAAATATTTAAATCGTATTTTCTGCAATAAAAAGGAATATAACATTGATAATATTTTTACAAATATATTTATGATTTATCGAAGACAAAAAGAAAAAAAAAAAAGATTACTAACTTCTAACAAATCTTCTTCAAAGTTTGTAGATTGTTGAACTGCTGTTTCCGCATATGTAAAACATTGTTGTATTGCGGCAACTCGATCTGCACCTATTAAATGTAATTTTAAGGAATTTAAATGTTAATTCAAGATACAAATGTTAATTTAAAAATAACGTTTATATATATAAACGTTATAAATAATTATAACTATAAAGTTAAGTTATGAATAATTATAAATCTTAAGTTAAGATATACCAGGTGGTGTATAATTTACAACATAGTATAGTGCAGCAGTTGCATAATATAATGCATTTGGTCCCATTCGTTCTATACACTTCAATACATTTTCAAGGAAGATATTGTTCTTAGGATGAAGTGACCATTCTGTAGTTCTTTTGCTATTCAATGGTCCCCATTCTTGTATAACTTCCTCCTTTATAGCCACAGAACATATTATATGTGGTTCTAATTTGATAATAGATGCAATGGTTAACCATTTTTCATAAGTTTTCAAATTTAATTCAGATGCTATAACAAAAAAGGAAAAACATTATTGAAAAAGTAATAGAATTATAATAATTTATATAATTTATAAATTTATTATTGTACGTAATATAGCACGCATACTTATGAGTTTCCAAATGTCAATTTTTGGTAAAAAAGGAATTCTATATTCTGCAATAGCTGGTAATGATTTATATTCTGGATTGAGACGCATCCATTCTTCTTGTTCTATTAATGTAGGTTGTCTAGAAAAATAAAATTACATATAATTTTTCAATGTGTCCAGAATTCAACAATATTTATCATTCTCTAATTTTTTTATTTAAATTATTTACCCATATCGCGTGTAATTTTGCAAAAAACAAAAATAATTTCTTGTTTCACTTGTTCCTATTCCTATCAGATCCATTAAAATAATAAATGCTTCGTAATGATAGAAATTAATCTGCATTACAAAAAAATAAATATAAGACACATTGGATATATATAAATATATATGTTTATAAATTTTAATAGTAGATACTTACTTCTGACAACATATTTCGAGCACATTGCTTTAATGTACCCTTGTCTACAATTTTTTTGGTTACAACAGTACATTTTGTTCTTAATTTGTTTATCTCGTCTTGGGCAATTTGCAGTTCTGATGAATATACAAAAAAAAAAAAAAAAAAAGAAAAAAATGAATATAACATTTAGAATAAAATATTTAATTTAAAAATAAATAATATAAATATAAATATACACAAACATATTTTATTACTTACCCTTTTTCCCATTACAAAAAGAAATTGTAAATGTAGGATTCCAAGTATTTAATAATACTTGTAAATAAAGTATCAAGCAATCGTCTATATCAAATCCAAAACATTCACAGAAATCTTGTAGCAATGGAATAATCTTGTTATTATTGTAATTCATTAAACGTGTTAATATTTGTCTTTTCTCTGTATTATCACTGATAAAAATCTCTGTAAATAAATAAAGATATTTCCATATAAATAGAATAATTCCTTATATATATTTTATTTAATATTAATAATAAGAATATACAAACCTTTGTACGTTATTGAATAAGCGGACAATCTCTGTGCCCAATAATGTAACATTTTATACCATTTAAATGATTCCAGGAGTGATTGATTTCTTTGTAAGTAAAAATATTCGTAACCTAATATTGAAATCGTAGCATGTCTTGAGTAATCTGTTTGTAATCTGTAATCATAAAGTTAACGTATTATATTATTTAGAAATATTTTTTATATGATTATTATACTTACGATTTAGATGTTGTAGAAAGCCATTTAGATGCTTCTTGATCGGATAACATAAAAAGACAGGACAAACCAAGTTGTAAATCAAATTTTGGAGCATTTATCACTCTTTTCAATAAGCATTTTATAATGTGTGATAACAATGATTGTATTTCATTTAATATATTTTGTTCCGTCGTTAATGAAAAACAAAAATTGAAGTATAATGTTTTAACAATTTTAAATACTGCATACTCATTATGTACAAGGCTAATTTCATTTATTTTCTTAAGTAGATTATTCAACAATTCTTCTATTGTTTTCTGTATAAAAATATAACGTTTATAAAATGTATATTTATTGTGAAATAGTATATACCTAATGTATAAATAATTATAAATGAAAATACCTGCTCTTGTATGCAATCTTTTTTAATTGTTTTTTCTTGGAACGCTATATGAAGGAATATAAAAATATAAATATATTATATATATAATATAAAACAAATTTGACATTTAAAATTATTACTCACACATACTTTTGAAATCTGCATATGCAATAACAAGAGATAATACATCTTCTATTACGGTCAACAATGATGGATCTAACGATATGGCAAAATCTTTATATATTGTATATAATTTCCATTGTGATTTATGGATTTCTTTAGAACTTACGTCTATAGGACTTGTGTAATGTTTATCTAAAGATTTAGAATATAATTCTGCTGAATTATAACACTTAAGTATACATTCTATTTCACCTAAAACAAAACAAAAAAAAAATGAAATTGAAGGCTAAAAAAAAAAAGTTATTTTATCATTTACCTCTATCACAATAGTTTAATGCAGACGCGCACAAATTTTTGATAATATTTGCAGTTTCCGCATTTAATTTTACATCGTGTAAAGTTAATATACATATATCTTTCACGTATTTACACTCATTTGCCATTATGTCAATATCAGATTTTTCAAATCTAAAAAATAAAAAAGAAATATATATATATATGTACGTGTATGTGTTAATTGTACACTAAATATTATGTAAACTTACCCTGTTAAATGTTTTAATATGTCAAGATTTTTTGTATCTTCTAATAATATAGAGATAATCTTTAATCTTGGTAATTTTAGAATATTTGCAAGTTTAACAGCTTTTTTATATGCAGTTAAAGTAGATAAAGATTGTGCCTTTAACTCTAAATATAAATAATAACGACATATATATGTATATATATTATTATATCTGTTTTCTAAATAATTATATTATTTTATAAAATAATCTCTTACCACGGCTCAAATTTGTAATACAAATCTGTAATATTTCATTCTTTCCAATATATAATTTATCAAGTGGAATAATAACATTGAATTCTTTCTTAATTTGATATAAATTTTTAACAGCATTAATTCGATTTACAATGCCATTGTAATAATATTGTTGAATTTTAGATTTTGTTAACATATCTTGTAATTTTGTGTTAATCCAACTTAAGCATTCGAAATAATATTCAATAGATTCAGGAATGTCCTAAATCAAAAATAATTTTTATAAAAAAATGTCATTGTGCGCGCGCGCGTGTGTATGTGTGTGGTAGAAAAAAAAACATATTTCTTAAAAAATAATTTTAACTCTTAAATATAAATACCTTTAAGGTAAAACTAGAAACAATATAATTAACAATTCGTTCATAGCAATAAAGTGCAATGTCATCTTCCAAATTGTTTAAAACTTGAAATGTTATCTCAAAATTTCTGTAAAATGATTAAATGGATTAATATTAAAAATATAAAAAAATTAATGAGTTAATAAATTTTAACAGTAATTTTTTTTACAAAAACTTACCCTCGCGTCAAATAATAATTAATGCAAGAAGAAAATGCTTTTTTTCTTAATAATAAATTATTCTTAGTTAATTCGTATAGATCATTTAACATTTCTTTACGATTTTGTTTAATGATAAAAAATATTAATTTCTAAAAAAAAAAAAAAAAATAAATAAAACATAAATATAATTGTAAAATTTTATAACTTTTTATTACAAAATAATATTCTTTACTAACATCATTTATGCCAGTGTTTGCGTAGCCATATTTCTTCAGTATAAATTTTATTGGTATATAATCACGTTCAATTTTAATTTTTGTAGATAAAGGATGTTCAAATTTTATACTCATTTCTGCTAACTGAGATATAGTTGAACTCCATGGAATAGATGCTTTCTTTAATATTTCTAGAGTTAGCTTAAGTCGATTCTATAACATATAATTTTCCAATATAATATATGTATATATATATATATATTTTTTTTTTATTACAATTAGTTTACCTGTATATTATGTATAAACATGATAATAATAGCGATTCTTCTCTCCCATGGAGCTTCTTCCCATGACCACCAATCTTTCGAATTATATATAAGTTTCTATATAATATTTAAATATTATATGATATTAAATGATTTTTCAATACTATTTTTATAGTTATAAATAATATAATATAATAATATATACTTGAATGTACGATGAAAAGACGAGATCGTTTTCTAAAGAATGATTAAGTATATATTGTTTCAAAAATTTTTCTACCAATTCGTGAATACCTTCAATAGGTATTTTATTCAATAATAAATATATTACATCTATTGGTTCACCGATGTAAGAATTAATAGATATCTTTATCCTGTGTGCAAACAATATTTTAATAATGTATATTTATATATATATATATATTTTTTTTTTTTAATTTTATTAACGATAACTTACCTATGATCAATTTTCAATTGTTTTAAATCATGTAAGGCTTGAATTATATTCATAAATAATTTAAACGTTGAACTTTCATTGATATTTTCTTTATAAAAATATAACGGTGAATTTTTATCAAATTTTAACAAAGTTAAAAATTTCGTAGCAAAGTCAATCCCTATTTGTGGCCATAATTCGGATTGAAAATTTTCCAAAGATTTTATTTTTTTACAACCCCAAGTAATAATATCATTTATTACCTCAGGTAATAAAGATAATATGGATGGTACAAAATTTGATAGCCATGGCCATAGAACTTTTAGAGAAATTTTATCCGATATAGTTTTTAAAATATCTTGTACAGTTTCAATTGATAAATTTTTTTCTATGTCCGGTAAATGTCTAGACCAGATCAAAGCAGCTGCTTCGAGTTCTCCCTATGTATAAATATATTTGTATTCCTTTTTTTTTGTTTTGTTTCTTTTATACGCATTATTTAAATAATATAAATTATGAAAATAATTTATTAGCTTACCATATCCAAACGAATTTTACATTCTTCTAATAAATCAGCTCGTGAAAATCGTATCCATTCATTTAAAGTTTGATCGGCTGTATATTCATTAGCCACTAAAGTTTCATAAAGTATTTCAAAAGTTTCTAATTTATGAATGGCAGTATTTATAGATCTAAGAAGATTTAATTGTTCACTTTGTATCACATTCATATTATCCTACAAGCAGAAATATTTTAATATTCTAATAAAGTATAAAAAATGCAAAACTATATTTCTTTTAATTATAAATGATTACCTTACTATTATCAATAATTCTTTGTCTTGCATATAAAAGTAATTTTTTCATTTGCTTATAATCAAACATAATAACATTTGTACAACAATTAATCACAAATTTCATATCACTTATTTCATTTAATGTGTTTATTAAAATATCTAAATTAATTAAACCTGATGTTTCTTTAGCCCAAGGACTAAGCTGTTCGGTGAATAATATTGCCTTTGATATGTGAATACTTTCTAAAGATAGATTGAATTTTTTTGCAAACATTTCTGCTTCTTTAAATTGTCTTCTTTTTAATAATCTTTCTAAGCGAAAATTTGGAGCACTTTCTATTATACTTTTTATTCTAATTGTATTTATATTTGTGCTCTTGATAATCCCTTCTATGAATAATATCGATCCAATGGACGAATTTAAAGTATCTACCAAATTCGTAGTTGTAGGTACATTTATTTGAAATTTTTGCTCAAATTCTGAAATTATATAATAGAAGTTTAAATCAATTAACATCCAGAATGTTGCTTTTAACCATAAAAAAAAAAAAAAAAGACAAAGAAAACATTTACCAGGAAAAGAAACCAAACGTAAAGTAAACATATCATTATTTCCATTTTCTAATAGAAATAAAATTTCAGAATGATTATTGCTTTCATCATTAATTATCATAAAATCTATAATTGGTTCCTTGTAAACCATTTTACCAATTAATGTTCTAGTACATACTATACTTATAGATTTATCTGTATGTAAACATAACATTGCACTGAAATATATATACATATATATATATATAAAGAAATATTATAAAATAATATAATTAATTGAAATTTGAAATTTTAAAAAATTTATATAAGACTTACTTGAGATTTTTTAAAATTTGAACTTTTTTATAACCATACGGCAAAGCACTTAGATTACAGGAATTTTTACTTGGCCAAACAAAACAAGTATTTTTCCCAATGAGAATTATACTCGAATTATCTGGTATTACAGCTACGGTAAACAATTCCTAAAAATTAAAATTATTTACAAAATAATAACATAATATTTGAAATATTTAATTATATCGATTAAATATCTTTTACATTACTTCATTTTTTTCAAATCCTTCAAATACCATTATACATTGTATATTTTCTTTAAATTCTTTCTGTAATAAATCATCATTTTCAATATCAGTAGAAATGAATTTTTCAACAGAAAATAAAGTAATTCTGAAATATTTATATATTAATTAATATAATACTATGATTAAGATGAAATTAAATTTTGTAAATGTTTCAAATTATACAATCAAAGAATTATTTTAAAGTAACTTATACCTATAAATAGCACCTTTTCCATTGATAAGAATAACTTGAGTTAAATCATTATTTTCTTTCTCTATAAATATTTTCATAATATTAAAATAATCATTTGTAAGATCAAATATATTTCTAAAAGAAAAACGAATAAATTCAATTTATATTGATTATTTTTAAAATATTAATTAAAGTATAACTTATATCTATAATATTTTCTTTTCATATTGTTATATATATATATATATAGCTTACTCACATAGAAAAAATAACCCCACCATTATCTGATAAATGTAAACAATATAACATTCCATTTTTCAATACAACGTATAAATATTCTTCGTTCCTTGATATACAATAACATGTTATTAAAGAATCGAAACCTATACTTAATAATATATTTATGCATGTTTCATCTTCAAATATTGTAATGGATTTATCAATTGCTATACACAGTTTAGTACATTGAAGAGAACCTTGAATGTTTGGTTTATTTTTGACCTTATGAAAGTAAAACAAAATTTATAATAATTATTTCTTAAAAAATATTTAATAAATAAAATTTAACAATATCACATCATACTTCTCCATCCGCTTGTACGGTTGCAAGTGTGACAGTTTCGTAAATAGATGTTTTACTTTCTATGACAATTCTCGTTCCAAAATTAATAGTTTCATCTTCCGTATCGAAACCCGATAAAACATTATTCCACAAAGCCATTTTATCACTGTTTCATCACTAAAACAACAAGTACAACAAACAAATTTCAAATTCAAACTGAATACGTTTTAAGAAAAAAAAAAAAAAAAAAGAGAACTATTAATTTGTTAACGATACTGAAAATTGTATTGACTTTATAATATTGTATACTTGAAATGTAATATTTTTAAACAATGTATTTTTCTTTTTTTCTTTTTTTATTTCTATAACAAACACCTTCAACTACGAAATTAATTATTAAATAATTTAAAAATTTACGTTCGTTACAAAAGATAAAAAAAGATTGAATTTGACCAATCCGATGGACCTATCAGATGATTGGATTTAATTCTAGATGGCGCAGTTGTTAGCATCGAACGTATTTTAATCGGTCTCACCTATCAGACGAATTATCAACATAAAGACGTAATAAATCTGAACAAATTCATTATAATTTTGGTGTCTCTTGTATTGTCTTTGATCGTGAAGTTGTTCGACGTTATATTTTGTCAAGAAGATAAAATAAATATAACGGAAAATAATATTTTAAAAGGGCGAATATAAGGACAAGAAAAAAAAGAAAAAACCCTGATTGAACATCAAAGAAAGTAGAGATTGACATGATGCGTTTAAATTGAAAGACAGTAAGTTTGAAAATTTATTAATTAAAGTTTCGAAAGTATATTAAATTTTAACGCTTTTTTAATGATTTTTATGTGTAAAAGAAAAAAAAAAAAAGGAAAAAAGGAAAAAAGAAAATAACAAAACCGACATATCTATTTATATATATAGATGCAGTTAAACGATGCGAACACTTTATATGGAAAAAAAGACTTGTTTCATTGATTAAAATATTTAATAATATAAATATAATAACAAATACTAAATAACAGTGAGGAGACATGTGCAGATGTTACGTAGTACATTTAGGTGGATGACAGGTTCTTCAAATATGGATTCAATTAAGGATAATGAGGGTCTCACTATTAGTGAGATTAAAGAAGAATCTGAAAGTTCTGACTCTATAGAGGTCAATAGATTTTCTAATTTATTTACTTTTATTTATAATAATTTTTTTTTTTTGCTTTCTTTTTGATTCTTATTTGTTATATTAGGTGGACAATTCTAGAACAGTTTTATTAAAGATAGCTACATTATATGCGGAACGTCTTATGAATGATATCTGTTTGGTTGTCGATGGAGTAGAATACCCAGCACATCGTCTTATCCTTTGTGCTTCTAGTGATGTTTTCCAAGTAAATATATATATATATATATATATATGTATAATTTATAATATATAAATATAAATATATATAATTTGTTTATTAGTGATATTATATTATTATAATCTGATGGAATTAATAAAATTATTAAATTTTAGGTAATGTTAATGAGTCCACAATGGAGCGAATCTCAAGAAAGTAGAGTAACATTGCAAGAAACTCCTCAGTGTGCTCCAATATTTAGTGAATTTTTGCGATACTTTTATACCGGTCAGATAAGAATTAATCACGGAGTCGTTCTCCCAATCTTATCATTAGCAGATAAATATAATGTTAAAGATTTAATATCGTTGTGCCTTGACTATATGCAAGATCATATTGCTTTGGCTGCTATACATGGTACATTAGTATCATGGTTACAATATACTTCTAATTGTGGTCACCACGATATTACTCAATCATGTCAAAATTTTATTAAATGGAATTTAGAATTAGTGGCCAAAACATCAGACTTTGGAAATTTTGATTTGGACATATTAGTGTCGTTGTTACATCAAAGTAGTTTAGTTATAAAAGATGAGATGACACTTTATAAGTGCCTGGAATCATGGTTGGATCATCAGGCAAACAGATTAAAAACTCAATTATTGCCTGATGAATTGGAGGCAACATTAAAGCAATTAGTGGTAGCTGTTATGTCACCTGTTAGATTTCCAATGATGTCTCCTAGACAACTGGCAGAATTACTTTTATCACCATTAACGAAAAAGTACAAAGAATTTTTTGTAGAACGTATGTCCATCGGAATGTCCTTTCATTCTGGACAGATTGAGAGAGTGAAGGAGGTTTGTTTGAACGAGGAAGATGGTGCATTATTATTTGAGCCAAGGCTTTACACAGTGGACACGTGTAGTTCTTTACTTACAATAGAAAATTTTCATGGATTGCCATCTTATCATACAAGAACGCTTGTGTTCTCAAGTCATTCCTGTCTTGCAGAATATGCTGGCGATAAGGCATGCGAATGGGTCGTAGATATTTATCCAAAAGGTGTTTGGTTTAAAAAGTTTTTCCTTATTGTATGGCAAGGGACCGTAGAAATGCCTGAACACGTTAAACGTTCTGTTAGATTGTCTTTAACTTGTAAGGAACCTCCGGTTAATAGTGATACTGATATGAGAGTAAAAATAGGTGTTCTGATATATGGACTCCAAGATGGAGTTGAACATATTGCAAGAGTGACAGAAATAATACATAGATTTAGTAAAAAAGAACGAGTACTCAATCTGGATGATTTATTACCATTCGAAGAGCTTAATCCACAACAAGGTTCTGTGACAGAAAATACAGTATCTCCATTCTTAGTTGGGCCCAATAAAGATATACTTAAATTGCATATAGTCATCTCTCCAGCCAATTAATATATAAATATAGATATTTTGTTGTATTAAATGCGTACAAGAAAACAGGAATGAAATAACGTTTTTTTTTCTCTCTCTAGGTAAATATGTGTTTTCGATATTATTTATATATATATATATTTTTTTTTTTCTTTATAAATTCAATTTCTTAATTCATCCTCTTAATTGTTGTGAGCGATTAATAATTGATGACACATTAAAAATATGATATTAAATGTATAGCTGGTTATATCTTTAAATTATTATAACAGATCATTTTTTTTGTGTGCTAGTAGAATAATGCAAGGTTTGATTTCTTGGAACAATTTTCTTATTTTTTCTTTTCTTTTTTTTTTATCGCTTAATGCAAAGAAATCAAATTAAAAAAAAAAAGTTTATTATCAGTAAAATATATAATTTGTGCAATCATTTGTATCTATTTTATATGTGCATAATAATTTGTATATTATGTGTAATGAACACATATGTATTTAAGTGTATATATACATTGATCTAAATTTAAGTTTCTTGTTTTAAAGTATAATCTTATATTTGATTATAATATCAGGCGAAAAAAAAAAATACCAATTTAAAACCAAGTTAGTTACGTTTATTAAATCTTGTCAATAGAGTATCAAAAAATCTTTTATTAGGAATGAAAATATTGTCGATGTATATATAATCGTGTTAATAAATCAAAAATAAAATAATTTTTAGGTCATTCTTAACAGACATCCATTATGTAAGTTACTTCAATGTAATGAGAAGTAGTTATAAGAAATTAAATATCTGATTGTTATTAAATGTTGAATTATATAATTAACTTCTTAATAGATATATTCCATATTCTTCATTCCCACTTTTTATGATAAGACATTTATTGAGTTACATATGGAATATAACTTGTAACTGGATAAACATTAAATTAAGATCAAATATAAATTCGCATAATTAGAAATATTTGATTTTTTGTTTTTTGTTTTTTTTTATATAACTCCTATAGGTTTATAAATAATATTAATTGAAACGTCTATGTAAACAACTGCCTAAAAGGAAATAAAATCTCATATTTATAAAATCAATCTTTAAAGAGATATTTAAATTGTATTAATTATTGTTTGGATTAATATTATTTATTCATTTATACGTATTCATTATGGAAATAGGTTTTTATTATGTAAGATTTCTTATACTATACTGATATAAAGTCCTTGAATATTTAAAGAGATACAAGTGAAAGGTATTCCAATATATCTTGAAACGCATTGACTGTAGATGTTCAGTATAGGCTTCAAAACTTTCTGTTAACGTTTTACGACTTCATTAAGAATTTATGGTAACATATATTCCATTATTTCAATTAATATTATTTTTCCATTAATACATTGTGGTATGAAAGATTCTAAGCATTAATTGTATGTATGTATGTGTATGTATGTTATGTGTATATGTGTGTGTGTGTGTGTACAAGACAAATTTGTTAACAGTCAAATAGAATATGATCTATTCTTTGTAAGGTATGTTTGCTTATAGAAGAAAGATAAGAGAGCTGAGATATTGAAAGTGAAAATAAGATGAAAATGAAACGTGAGTGAGTTAAGCAAGAAAATAACAAATATTACAAAGAACGATAAGAATGATCAAATACATATGTATGAATGTGGAGTGGGGATGAGAAAGGCTACAAGGTGTATGTGAGAAAAAGGAGGAATAGTCTTTAATAGATTATTCTAAGTGAGGAATAACAAATAAAAGATCCTAAATGGATCAAATTTTAAATAATTCAAAGAAAAAGTAAAAAGTTGTAATATCTTAATTATAATATCTTTGTCAATAAAATCCTTAACAATCAAAAAAGTAAATAGTCCCGGGTTAATTAATCTATATTCTTCAGGTAGAGTTACTAAAAATATCCTACAGATATATTTATATATATTTATTAATTTATTTATATTTGATTTTAGCAATGAAATTGTATTCTGTATCCGATGGTCCACCATCTCTCGCATGTCGTCAGGCGCTGAAGTTTTTAAAAATTAATTATGAATTGATTGATGTAGATTTTGGTAAAGGGGATCATATGACTGAAGAATATGAGAAGGTAATGTTATGATTAAACGATACATTTAATAACAATAAAGACATTCAATAATTTATCATTATTTCAGCTTAATCCTCAAAAAGAAATACCTGTTTTGGTTGACGATGATCTTATAATGGGAGAAAGGTTTATATTATATTAACAATATAGATTTATATAAGCTTGATAAGATTCATTTGAAGTAAACGAATCTTTCTTTTTTTTTTTTTCCTTTTTTTTACAGCAATGCCATTTTACAATATCTTGGCGATAAGTATGACGTATCCGGAACATTATATCCAAAGGATCCAAGAGAACGTGCTATTGTTAATCATCGTCTTTGTTTCAATCTTGCTTATTATTATCGTAATATTTCGGAATACGTGGTAAGATAAAATTACATATTTACATTACTATATACTTATTGTTAATTAAATACTCTTAATTATAATTTTACTTTTATATCATATAGATGGCACCTATATTTTTTGACTATAAAAGAACTCCATTGGGCTTGAAGAAAGTGAAAATGGCTTTGGATATTTTTAATACATATTTACAACGTGAAAATACAATATATGCTGCTGGTAGTAAGTAAATACTAACTTTCTATGTATGTATATATATATATATTTTATATATACTTTATACACACATATACTTTATATATATATATAAAGTATTATACATGCTATCTTATAATTTATATTATGGAACATAAGATAAGTACGAACTAAAAATAATTATTTAAATTATATTGCTATCACTATTTGTTAATAGATCACTTAACTATTGCGGATTTTCCATTGATCACGAGTACAATGTGTCTGGAGGCAATTTCTTTCAAGTTGGACCAATGGCCTTGCGTGGAGAAATGGTATAGTCATTTTAAACAATCTTATCCGGAATTGTGGAAAATTGCAGAGGGTGGTATGAAGGAAATAAGTTATTACGAAAAAAATCCACCTGATTTATCTGATATGAATCATCCCATTCATCCGATTCGAAAAATTGTTAAATAAGCGTACTAAAATCTTTAAGGTATGATTATATATCTCTCAAGTTTTTTGTTTTGCATTTTAAGAATTTTTGATTTGTTTTCTATATACACATGTACACAAAATGCACAAATTAATAAATTGTTCTCTCATTTCTTATTAATAAATTAAATTTATTATTATTATTATTATTATTATTATTATTATTATTATTATTATCTGTTTAAACTAAATGATATATATATATATATATATATATATATATATATATATATATAATGTAATATTAAACTATTATAAACATTATTACAGTTTCTTAAATATGCAGTACTTATTACTAATTATTCTCTGTAATTGACATCTAATGTGAAATAACTTAATCAGTCAAAAAACATGCTCTAAAGAGCAGTGTATTGAATATCTGCATATATATATAATGTGATAATGTGTGATAAAGTAATGTTTAATCAGGTAACTGTGTAATTTGGTATCAGTGAATTTTTTAATTATTGCAAAGTTTAATAGTCCAGAATAAAGCATTTCTTGTATAATTTATAATAACATCTGAGAAGAGAAATTATTTTTTAATAATAAATATATTTGTTTAACGAAGTGCCACAATATATCATCTAAATTTTTTTTTATATGTAAGATGAGCTATTGCTTTTGATGATATTTAAATATTTAATTAAATTTTCTAAGCGCACAACGTACCAATTATAAATTTAATAATCGTACTAACGGATATTAAAGAATCTTATATAATCTAAACGCTATATTTTTATATATATATTTCATAAAAACTTTAAATGATTCAACTTTGATTTTCATACTTCAAGATAGTACAAATTGATAATTTCAGAAATATTCTCTTTTTATTTTTGTTCAGTTTCAAATTCAATATGTTAAATACTATATAAATCTCATATCTATTGACTAATCATTTTTCAGTCAATAAGTTTGTATTTAATCCATTGCAAAATCCATAATTAATAGAACACTAGGAATGAGATCTATATTTTAATTAATATAGAATTGTCGACCCTGTAATTGCTATATTTATCCTCATTATAATATTTAATTACAATTCATTACAACAGACTAATTCGACTTAACTATAAATATGATTAATAGTAACAATAAATTTTAAGAAACTCCCTTTCAATTCTTTTCCTAATTATGTAATGGTATTAATGAATTGTGTCTAAAAGTGATCATTTTATATTAAACAATGATATTTTCTAATAATTTATAAAGTGATGTGAAATATAAATAGTATATTTAAAAAAGATACTTCACTTGTAATTGATTGTCCTTTTTTTTTACTGCAGGTATATAGAAAGCACAGTTTTTGCCTCAATATTAATAAAGGTGACCGAACTAGAACTTGTAATTAATATCAATGCTACATCAATGCTTCTTCTCAAAAGAATAAAATTAATATTTATTATCAGTGGATATTTTATTAATTAGTTTATATATATATATATATATATATATATATATATATATATATATATACTAATTAATAAAACTTGGCCACCTTTGATCTATAATGACGCAACAATGCTAATAAAAGTATTAAAATAAGAAATGTACTATAATAAAATTATTTCATTATATTTTTCAAATTATTATCATATATATTAGGTATTAGAAATCATAATTACAAAGGAATAAAGAATATAAAGAGTAAATATCATTGAAGTATCTATATAGAATATGTACTGAAATAAAAGATATGTTTTGTACTAGTTATCCAATTAATCAATGAATATCATAGATATTTTTGATCAATGGATATCAATTTATTATATGAATGTTCTTTTTTTCTTTTTTTTTTTATGAATAATTTAAATCAAACTATCTTCAATGTTATTTTCATAATAAACGAATCAACTTTATATTGTTATCTGAAAAAAAAAAAATTATTGGCGTTATTTATACTATGTATTATACAGTTTTTTTTTTCTTTTCAGAAAGAAGGCATTTTAGGAGATCATAAGATTCATGTAATCGTACATGTTTCGATACTAGTACTTGATTAAACGATAAGCAATCGTGTAAAGTGTAACGAGGAAATTAATTGCAATGATTGAAAAATTGCAATGATTTGAAAAATTGTTGCAATGATATATGAGAAAAATTGAACAAATTCTTATTGCTTCTATCTTTCTTTCTCTCTTTTTGTTTTTTTTTTTTTCTTCTTTTTCGATACTAAGAAGAATTAATCGAATAATATCAATGTATTTAAATGAAAGAATATGATAACAAGAGAGCGGACAGATAATTCGATATTTAACATTTGTGTATACGAAAGGATAGTGCGTCTAATAAAAGCCTTGTGCTTTTTCTTTCGAAACGGAAAGAAAAACTTAAAAGGATAAGTTAAATTTAAGTTATTTGGAACTCTCACGTATGTATCTATATATATATATATATATATATATATATATATATATATATATACATATATACATATATACGACGATTTGTGTGTTATAAATCTTATCGCTAAATCAAATTTTTCTTTTTTTCTGTTTTTTTTCTTTTTTTTTTTTTCTTTTTTTTTTAAATTTTTTCTCTAATTATAAAGTTATTGCGTTCACAATACCTTCGTGAGAATTTCGATGATCGAAACTTCGAGCTCGGTAAAAGCTTTTGTAAATCAGAAAATGCTTACAATTAGTCACCGAACCCTTCCCGATGGCGAACGTAGATGAGACTTTATATATCCCGTACGATAATCTATCACATCGCGGGATGTACCGCCAGGCATACCGTGCCTATGTCTTCTACTCCATCTGCGAACAGGGTCAATCTTGATTAGCCATTATCAATCAATTTATATATACAGATAGCAAATTGAACTCATGCAATCCATATCACATTGCAATCATTTTTTTCTTGTCTTGTCTTTTTTTTTCTCTTGTTTTTTTTTTCTTTTTTTTTTTTTACCGCTTCAAGAGAGCTTCGAGATAATTGTAGATAAAGTGATTGGTAGATCACACTACAATGACGAAACATTCTGCGAGGATATTTATTGTCAGGGATTATTTTTAAAAAAAAAAAAGGGAGGAAAAAAAGAAAAATAGAAGAAATTATTATTTTAACGTCGACGATAACGTCGTAAAAACTAGTAGTAGTTAATACTTACTACTACTATTACTACGAATGCAGAAAGTTTCTATTTTTGTATTGTATCTACAATAATGAAGAACGATGATACTGTTACATGAATTTAATTTTCATTTAGATGCCCATTATTTTCTTCTTATCTCTCTCTCTCTTTGTATATATATATATACAAAGTGGCTCTATAATTGATGAAAGTATATAAAAGAGAAGAAGAAGAAGAAAAAAAAAAGGAGGGCAACGTTTATCGGGATTACACGTATTTATATCATCGTTCATCGACACATTCAGATTAAAATCGAATATCATCAAACCTCACGATGCTTCATTCCATATCTATAAATGTGTAAGTAAAATATGCATGTAACATTCAAAGAAAGAAAAAAAAAAAAAAAAAAAAAAAAAGAAAAAAAAAGAAAAAAGAAAAAACAGAAAAGAAAATAAGAGAAAAGGAAAAAGAATAGGTAGAAGAGAAATACGAATAAAAGGGGTAATATTATTTTTTAAAATAAACAAACATATTGCACTCTCTAATTACTGCTACAGGGGTAGGTGGATGCCGGACTTGAAGAAAAATCTAATTCATCAAAAATACATGAATTTTACAATGTAACTCGATCATTCTGATACATACCCCAGATTTTTTCTTCACACTTTCAATATTATAAATCTTGATTGAAATTATATTCGCGATAGGGGTAACGACGTGAGAAGAGTAGGGAAGAATAGGGAGGGATAACTATATCATCTTTATCCCCCACCTCACTCTAATCCCATCCCTTTCTCTACCCCTTTTATTTAATTAAACAAATACAATATCAATAAAGACAGCATTATTGGGATAAAGAGGAGCCAAAGCGTTTTTTCTTGTTCGTTTGTTTGTTTGTTTGTCGTTTTTTTTTTTTTTTTTTTTTTTTTTTAGTTTTCTAGCTGCTTAATACATTAATATTATTTTCATTGAAGATATCCGAGCGATACTTACTAATGTTGAATGTGTTCTATAACATTCATCGTGAAAATTAATAAGATATATTGTATATTCATATTATATATCGCGTCTTTGTATTGTAATTTAAATATAAGAAAAATATGGTGGTATGTATGTTAAAAAAAAAAAAAAAAATCAAACTTGTCACTTTCTCCTTGAAATAATCCCATTGCATGAGTATCACAAGCTGTTATCACTTTGAGGAGAAACACTGAAAGTTTTTTCTTTTTTTTTTTTTCTTTTTTCGTAATTATCACCCCATTATTTTTCCACAGTGACGTTCAATCAATGAACGCCAGATAAATAAGTTTAATCGTTGGATCATATGATCCAGAGAAAAAGAGGATATGAACACGTAATGATCATCAGTAAGATTATTATATCATTGAATTGTCCATGACTTTTTCTTATTATAAAGAACGTTACAACGTAGAGTATACTTCACTGTGCGACCTATTACTGTAACACAGTCGATAGATCTTTAGAAGAGTATTGCAAGATAAGTTGGATTATTGTGATTCGCATGGTCTAATCCCTATGATGTAATCCAACTTGTAAACAAACTTTGAGTGTTTCTATCTTAAAAAGTGATATCGCATGTAATCGATGTAATAATCAAAAATCGTTTAAATCGTGTTAATGAATATTATATAAATATACTCTATGTGTACATATATATATATATATATATGTATATCCATATCTCGTTATATACTATATCATTAATTAATCAATATTCTTTTCTTATAGGTGATTATTATTATTATATTTTTAAAAGAAAAAGAAAAAAAGAAAAAGGAAAAAGGAAAAAACAAAGGATATACATTCAGTCGCGGACTAAAAAAAAAAAAAAATGTCGATTTGTATTTC
>NC_140833.1:1790000-1912500 GCF_050613455.1 Vespa mandarinia | reverse complement strand
AATAATAATAATAATAATAATAATAATAATAATTAAACATAATTAAAGAAAATTGAATATATACTTTGGTTAATAATAAAGTGCATACCACATAATTTGCTTTATAATAAAAAATGTCATAGTGTGCATACCGAAGGAGTCTTGTTATGTAATCGGGCCAGTTGTCTGGGAACATCACGAGAAAGAAGCCGACAGCAATGAAGATCATTCCGGCCAGCTTCATGCCCATGAAGTGCGCTCCATAAAGAACGACATCCAGAGCTATATGCAATCATTTCAACGGGAACGATTACTAACATATCTGATCGTCGATATTTTTTCTTTTCTATTCTTTTTCGTTTTCTATTTTGTTTTGCTTTCTCTTCATTTTCCTACCTTTTTTTTCTTTTTTCTTTTATTATTTTCCTCGATTAAAATCTTCGAATTTGTATCACCGTTTACCTTGGAACTTCGTTAGATTATATAAAAATTATGAAAGTTTTATCTAAATAAAGTTCCTAAGGAACAGTTTATCCTCCTTCGAAAGATCGTTTAAGTGATAAGCAAATGACATGCATATTGTATATTTAATACATAATGTATGTATATATATATATATATATACATATTAATTACTTATTCTATATCTTTCTTTTTTTTTTTTTAAGATTTAAATCATTGAAAAATGATCAACCTTAATTATTTTATGTCAAAAGAGTCAATGATTTTTACATATATATATATATATACTCACACATATACGTATATGTATATACATTGATAACTTATTTGCTTTGTTTCTTTTTGTTCTTTTTAAACGAACTCGCTGAAATAAAATAAGAAAAAAAAGAAGCAAAGAAAAGAAAAATTATCGATCGTGCGTTAAATGCCAAAAAAGAAAAAAAAAAAAAAAGAAAACGAAAAAGGAAAAGAAAAAGAACGTGAAGGCCATTAAATATGATCCTTTGTGCATATATTTTTACGTGACATACCTGCGGACACTGGGACAGCCGTTATTAGACCGAGTGTAATGAATAGATCATATGTGAGTGCGATGCTGAAGTTTCCTAACATATTTGCAACTGTAACACATAACGAGAGATACTTACTTAATCGATAAATTCTAAAAGATTTCCTTTTTTTTTTTTAATTCCATTAAATATTGATTGGTTATCATCATCCGCCAGCATTATAGTTAAGGGGGAGAGAGAGAGAGGGAGAGATAGAAAGAGGAAGAAAGAAAAAGGGAGAAAGAGAGAGAGAGAGAGAGAAAGAAAGAAAGTGAGAGAAATATAGGACTACAGGAAATTAATTGAAAAAAATCAATGCATCATGTCAGACCTAAATGAAGTATGCTGGCTGATAAAAGAGCTGCCCATGGTAATCGTGTCCAATGCACGCTTTCAGCACCCGAGAAATAAAGTGCCAAACATATCGGCCATAATAGGGCAGCATTGCATAGGCCGATCAGTGAAAAGAATAATGACATTTGACCAAATGTCGTTTCCCCTATAACCTTCTTAAATACCACCTGAAAGAAATAATCAAGAACAAAAGAAAAAAAAGAAAAAGAAAAAAAAAAGATAAAGAAAGAAAAAAGAGAAAGAAATATATATATTCATTTTAATTTGATTTTCTATTCTATATCCCTTATATATATATATATATATATATATATATATATATATCCTTTCAATTAAATGGTCGAATGTCTTTCATAGAATCGTTACTTTGTAAACAGCGGATCCGGCTGCTGCTGTGGTTGCTAGAACTACACCACCCAATGTGGGACTCCCTGTTATACCATCCATGTATGCTAGAAGAGCGATCCCAGTGTTACATAGGATCACTGCCACTATCTGCAATGAATTTCAAGGTTTGTTATATATACACACATTTTTTGTTTGTTTTATATATATATATATATATATATATATATATATATATATATATATATGTATATTTCTGATCGTATATACTTCAATATAATTTCAAGTTGATTGCGCTAAAGAATCTAAATACTTTTGAATGTCTCTTTCATTAATACTAGAATGAATAATTTTCAATCCAAAAAAGGAAAAAAAAAAGAAAGAAAAAAAATTCACGAATCATGTAACGCGCAAATTTGTTTTTTAATTCAGCTCAAAGTTGCTCTATGGTGTTCTATTATATACCACAGGCACAATTAGGGATATATATATATTTTTTTTTTCTTTTATATGTTTAAATATTGCCGCATCGTTGATAATAGCATTACTATCGTTGATAAATCATTACAATAAATTTTTGTTGTTCTTTTTTGTTTTTTTTTTTTTTTTATAAGTATCTTCTATAACACTTACCCTAACTCCAACGAATTGTTCATGAAGGATAACCCAGGAGAGAAGATAAACGCAGGAAACGTTCGTCGCGAACAGTGCCATCACATCGGTGGCCAAAAGTATCCTTAACGAGTAGATGTACATATAATTCGTAACAACCCAAAGCCCACAAAATAGGCTACATTTAACAAGGAAACGTCCACCGGTGAAACCCTTGTCACGAAATCCACGAAGACTTTCTGCCAATATTTCGGATGGCGTCGTACATTTCGTTCTAACCGCACGGCATATAAAGTAAACAGGAAAGTATAATACTTCCCAATTAGTGCAGAACCATGTTGTGAAGAATGGTGCGTTGTATGGAAGCACGGTCTACAATTAGATATTATATAGATGTTAGTGTTTCAATGATAAACCAAACTTTTTTTTTTTAAATCTAGATAAAGGATTATTTTACGTTAGAACATTTATTTGTCATTTAAAAAATGATCGATCGTTTAGGAATTATTTGTTGACTTTTTTATTTCTTTTCTTTTTTTTTTTTTTGAAGGAACTAATTCAAATCCCAATGAGATAATAAGATATTTCAATTTTATTAAATTGTAAATGTGTATCTAATCTGATGCATTGTATTTAATTATATTCGAACGTAGAGAAAGGATATCGAGATATAATAAGACAGAACTGTATGAAAATGTGAAAGTGAGAAATTTGATAAAGGTCTCTTTGGCAGTATAGACAATAGAGTTTCTTAAAGAATTGAAGCACCGTGTTTAATTACATGCTGATGACGGGGCTCGGTTACGGAGGCATTCGATGCTGATGTATAACTAGGGCTCGTTGGTTTATGAAAGTATAAATATTTTATACAGTGGGTTGCTCCAACCCAGCTCGCCGTCACACATATTGTTACGCACACACCAAAATATATCTGCAATAATCGAAGAAACGAAATATTAGATATGTTCTAGTTATATAAATATATATATATATATTTTTTTTTTCTCAGATGTACGAATTTTTTGTCGTTCACCTTCAATTTTCGTCCATCCAAATTAAAATTTATTTGAAGTATAAGTAGAAAAACAAACAAACAAAAAAAGAAAGAAAGCTTTCGGATATATAAAAACGATATATAATATCAATGTTTCGAATGATTCCAACAATGGACTTATGGGCCCGACAATACGATATATATTTTATAAAAATTTCCATTTTTTAAATGAAATACTTTTTTCGCGGACTCCGCACAACAGGATGCATAACAGGCCGAGAGTTTGTTCGGTCTGGATTGTTGATAAGCTACAGATGGTGTTGTCACGTTACACGTAGACTGAGTTTGATTTAAGGAACCGTGTCCTTGACCTCCTCCTCCACCACCACCTCCTCCACCACCACCACCACCACCACCACCACTACCACCACCACCACCACCACCACCACCAGGTCCTCCAGTACTTCCAGTAGCGATACCAGCAGTACCACCGGTCCCAGAACCTACACCGCTACCACTTGTTTCTAATGATCTACAGCTGGACGCTGAATCACCACAACCACCGGCGACGCTACAGCCTTGTTGTTGTTCGCACCCTATAACAAAAAAAAAAATAAATAAAAAACATTAGAACGAATATATCTATTATAATAGAATCATAATAATGAAGTGATGAGCTAAGCAATATTGTGAAACAATAAAAGATATTTAATGTATCCTTATAGATATGTATATACTATCTATGTATGTATGGATCAATGAATAGCAATAAGCGGTGCTATTGTATAGAGACTGAACGAACATATTTTTTTTTTGTGATTCTTCTCCATTAGGAAAAAAAAGTGTTCCATAAAGAGTTAACCCAGCCATTTAATTGTTATTAATGCAAAGGATGTAAAGCTATTTTTTTCTCTCTCTCTCTCTCTCTCTCTCTCTCTCTTTCTCTCTCTTTTGCTGTTTAGTTTGCAAAATCAAAGCGAATATGAACTTCTCGTATAACGTATACGTACCATCGTTCATGATTCATATCGGACAGCTCCGATGATATATATTTCATTTGATCTGATAGATTCTATAGAATAATGTAAGTTATTTTCTATACTAATACAAACTGCCCGATGATTTATGAACGTCAAATATATATATATACATAATTTATGAACGTCAGATATATATATATATATATATATATATATATATATATATATATATACATAAACAATATATACTTTCTAAAGTTCTTTAAATCATAACTACCACAAATGCCCGTACTGTGAAGAGAATACATCACCCCTAAAGGTTGGGAAATGAAGTTTTATTCCCTGTTGGCCTCTTATGCTCTTAACGTAAGACTGGTAGAAAAGTCATATTTGAGATGAAATAAATTTTTCTACTTTCTCTTTCATTTTTATTTCATATATATATATATATATATATATATATATATATATATATATATATATATAAGGTGACTCACTTAAGTTTAACATGTATTGAAAGTAAAAGAAAAAGAAAAAGAAAAGGAGAAGAACAGAAAAAAAAAAAAAGAAAATGAGTAAGAACATTATTTAAGTAAAAATTTATATAGTTTTAAAGGTGATAACTTTTTTGGCGACAATAAAAAATATTTCTTCAAGATTTTATTCTATCATATAAACTTCTTCTTCTTCTTTTTCTTTTTCTCCTTTTTAACTTTCGACAATAAACGAAAATAATTGAGATTACGTTAAAAAACTTAAACATCTTAGCATTGACTTAAATATCTGAGGCATCTGACTTATATATATATGTGATATGGATTATCGTTTATTTAAGTTATCTGCCTGTAAATACGTCCGCCCTATTTTTTGTTTGTTTGTTTTTTTTTCTTTTTTTTTTTTTTTTTTTTGTTTAAACTTACCTGTCGAATCTAGCACAACTTGAATAGGACTGGCAATTGGACCATGGTTCTGTTGATCCTCGCTAAGGACTATACTTGGTGCACGAGATCGTCGGGGATGAAATATCGTTGGAACTTCCCCGACACTTCCGCTACCCATGTTTAAGTTTCCTCTTTGAAACATTTTTTAACACGGTATCGTTCAGCATATCCAGATATTGGATGACGATGATTAATCTAAATGAAATAGTGCGGAGAAGAACGTTCCACAGGCAATGGAAGATGAATATTCGCCGAAGAAGATGAGAAAGAAGAAGAAGAAAATGATGATGATAATAATGTGATGGTAGAAGAAGGAGAAGAAGAAGAAGAAGAAGAAGAAGATGATGATGATGATATGATGATAGAAGAAGGAGAAAAAAAAGAAGATGATGATGATGATAATGTGATGATAGAAGAAGGAGAAGAAGAAGAAGAAGAAGATGATGATGATGATGATGATGATAATGTGATGATAGAAAATGAAGAAGAAGAAGATGATGATGATGATGATAATGTGATAGTAGAAGAAGGAGAAGAAGAAGATGATGATGATGATGATGATGATAATGTGATGGTAGAAGAAGAAAAAGAAGAAGAAGACACGTGAAAGAAGATCTGTTTTAGTGGTAATGATTGTAATAGTAATAGCATTAGTAATAATAGCGATTAGATCATTCCATGATTTTACTTTAAGTTCTAGAAAAATTCATTCGTCCTTATAAATGGATCACTTAGTTATATAAGAAGATCCGTAAATTTTTATTTTCTTTTTGAATGAACGAATGAATGAAATTCGAAGTTCACACTTTGAAAATGTACGCTGCTGTATTTCCCTTTATTTATTTATTTTTATTTTAATTTCTTTTATATATATATATATATATATTTTCTTTTTTTTTTTACTACACTTCGACGTTGTAACGAGATCTCACGTCGATCATTTTTAATTATCATGGAAATAATAATAATAATTAATTAATCAGAGACGAGAGAAATGCTATACAAAGATTTTTATAATACATGTTTCTTTATTTTCTTTTTTTTTTTTTTTTTTTTTTTTTTTTAATAGATAATTAATACTCTACGAGTCGTTAGAGTCATGGCAATGGTCGTTCATTGTGAATCGTTTGAATTTTATTTCCTCACACTTACCGTTTTCCGGAACAAAGAACAAAAAAAAAAAAACAAGGTAAAATGTAAGATACCTGTGTGTGTGTGTGTGTGGTGTGTCTGTGCGAGCGCGCGTGTATATATATATGTGTGTGTGTGTGTGCGTTCTTTTCTTTGGTGCGAAATTGAAGCACGAAGCGAAGCTTTTTAAAACTTTTTAAATATTATTTTCTTTTTTTCTCTCTCTCACTCTCTCTCTCTCTCTCTGTTCATTTCCGACATATTCATTTGATCATTTACTATCATGTAATCATGTAACCGCATAAGTAACTAATAAGCATGAGAGCGTGCACGAAACAAATTTCACATGGTGTACAATACGATCGTTTGGATTCAACGATGATATTTTCTTTCCTCTATTCCTTTCTTCTTCTTTTTCTTTTTTTAGTTTTTTTTTTTTTCCTTTAATTTTTGTTTCTTTTTCCTTCCTCCCTTTTTATGATGCCGTATAAATCTTGATCGAAGAAGGTAACTTTACAAGATTCCAATGGACTTTCAAGAATTCCGTTCGAGAAATTCTGTTGAAATGTAATTTTGTTAAGGGGGAAAAAATAAAAAGGAAAAAAAAAAAAGAGTAGAAAAAAAAAGCACAAAGGGAATAAAAGGTAAAAAAAGGAAAAGAAGAAAGAAAGAAAAAGTAAAATTTTTAAACACTTAAACCATGGACGTTCGAAAGGGCTTTATACATCTTTAATAACTTATGTTTATTGCGGAATCGCGTGACACGAGAAATATGGCCGATTAAAGAAAATTTTAAGAGAAATTTGTTCTCTCGTTTTAACACATACACACACACACATACACATGAAGAACAATAGTCGGCATTAATTCTTTCTCTCTTTTTTTTTTTTTTTTTTTTTTCTTTCTTTCTTTTCCATATTTACGTATTTCAACGAGGACACAATGAGGACGATTTCTCTTTGCCGTTATGTTCTAAAAGTATTTTAAAAAAGATTAAAGAAAAAAGAAAAAGAAAAAGAAGAAGAAGAAGAAGAAATAAAAGAAAGAAAGTAAAGGAGGGAATTAAAAAAAAAAAAAAGCAATTACAATAAAATCACATGCAATAACACGCGTTACGTATTCACCCTGCTAACACACCTTTCTTTCCTTTCCTTTTTTTATATATATATATATATACATAAAACTTCTATACAATTAGATCAAACTCTCTACATACTTATTTAACGATTAAATCTCTAAATGATAAATCATATACGCACACGCATACACACATATCATATATATATATATATATATATATCCATGTGTGTGTGTATGTGCGTGTATATGCGCGCACGCGTGTATTGTGTATAATGATTAACATTTAAATAGAACGTGTAGATAAGAGAGAAAAAAAAAAAAAGAAAAAAAGAGGAACACACATTCATTCAAACGAAAATTATTACATCTTACAAAGTTACCCTTTTACATCGAACATATCGTTCTTTCAAGCAATGGCTATATATATATATATATACATGTACATATGTAGCCATAGATTCTAATTCTCAATAATTAGAGAATGAAGAGAGGGATGCAAAAAAGAACAAAATTGACATACCTTCTTTACGCCCCTCCTCGAAGTTTACGCTGCGTTCGAAATTTGAACCTTCCATCGTTCATGGTCTCTCTCTTTCTTTTTCTCTCTCTCTCTCTCTCTCTCTCTCTTATTTATTCTTTTATTATAATAAACCAGTATGAGAGACAATAATCATCGGCGATGAGGAACAGTTACACACCCACGATGTCAGATATAATATATATATATATATATACATATACATATATATAAAAATACATATATATATATATTTTTATGGAAGAGAAAAAGAAAGAAAAAAAATAAGATACACAGAAGAGCAATAAAAAGGAAAGGAAAGAAAGTCAAAAAAATAAATAAAGAAAGAAAGAAAAAAAAAGAGAAAAAATAAAACGGGTCAGATTCTCTCTCTCTCTCTCTCTTTCTTTCATTTTTTTTTTCTTTCTTATTATTATTATTAAAAGATAACGCGCGTTTTTTTCTTTCCTTTCCTTTTCTTTTCTTTTCTTTTCTTTTTCTCTTTCAACCTCTTTCCTCTTCGTGGGATACGTGGAACGTTTTATGGCTGCCCAATTAACGAAATCTAATAACAATAATTTTTCTTGTTTTTAACCACCCTCGAATATTAAGACTGTTGTTTGTATGTGTAACGGTGCCAAATGTGAATTAGTGAAATTTATGAAAGTAAAGGATATGTAATTGGATAATTTTATAGGTTGACGTTAAAACGTTAATTGTTATCACTATTGGGTTAGTTTTTCTCTGGTTTTAAAGAAGCTTTAGAAAAGCTCGTGAAAGGACCGAACGCGAGGAATGACGAAGTTGTTCCGTTCTACGCGTTCGAGGAACGCTTACTATCTCGATTCTCTAGAAACGGTTCTAAGCACCCTGGCGTGTCATTGATTACCGGGCTTGCTTGCTATCGTCTCCTCCGTTCGTTCACCACCACCACCACCACCACCACCAACACTACCAACCCCTCCTCAATGTCGTTACCGCGTCTGCGCTTATCTATTCTTCATTGGAAAGCTTCCTTCATCTAATGGTAAAAGCTTTTTTTTTTCTTTTCTTTTCTTTTCTTTTCTTTAACATTAGAAAACCAAGCCAATCCCTTTACTAGGTCGTTATTATTATTAATATTCATTTTTTATAAAGAATTTTTTGTCTAAACTTTATTATATATATATATATATATATATATATATATGTGTGTGTGTGTGTATGTGTATATATATATATATATATAATTATTTTTATGTATAGTATTGTTTAATGATATACTAGGTCAAATTAATTTATAATGAAGATTATGTTTTCTTTAGCTGACTTACTTTCTATTCTTTTTTCCTTTGTTAAAGCTTTACAAAAAAGAAAAAACAAAAAAAAAAAAAAAGAAAAAAGTTAACTCTCTGTAACTCTTAATATTAATACCTTTGGAAATTTTCTAAACTTTTTTATATATGATTATTTTTTTATGTATATCATTTAACGATACCCTACAACAAATTAATTATTTGCTATGAAAACTATAATTCATCAATTGATATTACTTACTATTAATGTACAATAATCGTAATTGTCTAAATCGATGATATTTTCAATTTGTAGGAACGTTTGAAGTTAATTTTTTTACATCTCTTATATTCTATATTCTATATATATGTATATGTATATGTAGTTAATATTAATTTATTGAAAACATAATTAATGTATACATATACATATATGTAATTGATTAATATATGATTAATATATTAAGTACATAGGTTTTTATATGAGAAAAAAAAAACGATTTATTCATAAGTAAAAAATTTTTTTTATTCCGTATTTTTCTGAAATAAGAGATTCTTATTAATTCGAAGCAACGCGAGAAACAAGCATTACTGAAATTACTTCAGAATTTTTAATTTTATATATTATACTCGTTAAGTCTAAACAAAAAATTCTTTTGCACTTTCTTTTTTCCCTTCATCGAAAATCTATACACGCACACATAAATGCGTATATATATAAATATATATATATATATATGTACATATATATATATATATGCATATATATACATATACATATACACACACATATATATATTTATATTATAGATACTATAAATATAAATATGTATATATATATATATATATATATATAATTTTTATAATTTAGAATATAATAAAACCATACATACGCAATGTAATAATTAATTATGTAGCAAATAACAGATGGCTTACGATGGCTTTAATGACTTATCGTTTATATATAATATAAAAGATATATCAAGTTCTTTGTAAAAAATAAAGATTTTCTTAAGAGTTAACATGAAATATCAACTAGTATCCATATCGCCATCCGCATTTACTACTAAATAAAAAAAATTTTAATAATTAAATTAAATAATGTAATGATAGAGCGCATATTTATAAATTATTATGTTTCCAAATGTTTTCTACTTTTTTTTTATATTGTATTGCATTTGTATTGCAGAATAACACAGAAAATAATTTTAATTATTTATAATTAATACTGAAAAATTATATATAGACATAATAGATACAAGAACATTTTCAATAAAATTATACACATAATAGATTTCAATATTGAAATCATTAAAATCATTGTAAGTATAAATTTTTATATAAATAAAAAACATATTTAATTTTTCCTATAATAATTCGTATTAAAATGATAAAAGAGTAGAAGAATGGATTGACAAACAATTGGATTGACCTAATTAATAATATTTACTATAAATAATATGTTATCTTCTTATATTATAAAATAATCAAATAGATTATAATTGCATCTGTGTTATTCTACAATAATTTGTATGTAAAATCGTTAATTGTCGCTTTATATCACATTATATAATTTATTATCTCAACAGGTTTATTAATCTGTTAGGACAATTTATAAATACAAGAGGTATTTATTATGCCAACTCCCAGAGTTGATAATTTTATATACACACGCGCTATATTGTATAAATAAAATTTGTAACGTGTAAATCTATTGACCGAAGCATAATGTCGTACAAGGGAGTTTGATAGAAAATATTGTGAAAAAATATATATTCGTGATGTTGTTCTTCTTTTCCTTTTTCTTTCTTTCTTTTTCTTTTTTTCTTTTTTTACCTTTGATAAATTAATTACAAATCAAGGCACGTATGTAATTAGCGAATAATATTGTATTATCTAAGTTTTCACTGTAAAAAACTTTGATACTAAAGTTCTATATCGACTAACTTTGATATTAAAGTTTTTGCGAATGAAACCTTGAATAAATGTAATTCTCTTTTATTGAATTAAATTAACACTTACACCTTCATAGATGCTATGAGGTACGCAACTCGCATATTGAATATTAATTTTCCAATTAAGACTACAATTATATATACATATTAATATATCAACTTGTGAATCTGCACATTGGTAGCGCGCACACTCTTGGCGCTATATTATTATTTTATATAATTTATTTTATATAATTATCCACTAAGAAAATGCCAGTAAATATAATATTAATCACTCACTTTATAAGTAATCAAATATTGCTACATTGAATACTTTAAAAAATTACTAACATTCCTAAAAAGTGTCATAAAAATATGTAAAAAAGTACAGTACTACTTTATATATATATAAATATATAAATATATATATATATATATATATATATTTATATATTTATATATATGATGAGAATATGTACTTATGACTTGTAAAGTATTTTTAATATCGCTAATGTATATATAATATATATATACATCTATTACTAAAATATGAATATGAATATGAATTATAATTCTATTGTACGACGTAGAATTATATTTTGCAGGTAGCTATTTTGATATATAGCATAATATTCATCAGTCGAATTTGAATATATCCACAGTATCCATTTACTTTAAACGTACATGGTATAAGTAATTCAATTTCAACCAAACAGATTTTCTTCCATCTAAATAACGAATTTACACAAATAATTTTTTGAGATGCACAATGATACATTAATGCAATTTACAAAATATTCTACATATTTCTTATACGATTAACCAATTTTTAACTGATCGATTTATACCATTTATCTTTATATATGTACAGACAATATTATTATACAATATTTCTATGTAATAATACATGTTTTAGGTGTACAAAGGGTGACTTTGGGATAATTAATGATTCTTGTTTATTAAATGAGTGATTGATTTAAATTATGTACACGTACTTCAACAAAAAACAGAGATGAATTAATATAATTGTAATCAAGAATCTAATAGCAATACTTAACAATAAATAACTAAATACAAATAGACATAAAGATGTGCAAATTTTGGATATTGTCTATCGTTAATTAACACAATGCTCTTTATCCTTCACTGTATGTTTGTATATTTTTGCAATATACTTTAACCCCTAATATGCTTACATCTTCCTACGTTGACAAAAAATGATGGAAGATGGACACCTTATTCTCTTCGTTTAAATATTCAAGCAATCAGATGAACGCGGATTTACTTTATTCCTAGACAAAAAAGAGATCACGTTTATTTTCCTAACTGGAATATTGTACCTTTCCAAACTTACAATATAACAGATATATATATATATATATACATATACATACATACATACATATGTATATATATATGTATGTATGTATGTATGCATGTATGTGTGTGTGTGTGTAATCGATTTTAAGCACCTCTTTCATGCTCTCTTTATGTATGCTACTACTTTCTAACATATTCATATTCATTAAAAAATTCTTATCGGAACATATGATTTGCATTCGTGCAATAACTAATGAGATACATATTGTATCTGTAACTATAAATTTAAAAGAAAATATATAGAGATATTTGTATTATCAATATTTTCAATGTACATAAATTATTTGTAGCAGTATATTTCAAAACTTATTAATTCGATATATAATATATAATAGATAAATTTACATAAGGTTTAACACTAGGAGCCTGATTTTAAATAAGAGATTAAAAAGTCTTATTTTAATCACATGTAATATAATTAATCCTTAATAAGCTTCCTTTTTATAAGATAGACTTTAATGTTATATTCAAATAATATATTTATAAAGGAATCAAGTTAACTTTATATTTTATATGATTTTTTTTTCTTTTTTTTTTTCTAATATCATTTGGTACGTGTTTATGCGTTATTGTAGAAAATATTATATATAAAATAATACATGCACAACATTTTTATAGACATTTTATTATACGTGTCTATATCTATTAGATATATTTTTGAACATTCTAGTAATTTACCCCCTCCCCCCCATTATCTTTTCCAAGAATTGTTAATTAAATTTATCTGGGATATAATGAAATTATGAAAATATGACACATAAGGATATAACATAGAAAATAGTATAAGCATTCAAAACTTTTCAAAACGGATTATTGAAAATTCGCACATAAGCTTTTGTGTTTAAACTCTTATATATAACTATAAGAGTTAAAAATAATATATAAACAAAATTTATATTGTAATATCATAGAATTAAATTAATGCCTATATATGCGTATTGATAATCACATCTAAATAATACAAAAATAAAGGAGACATTGAAGAAAAATTTATACGAAGTTACAATAACAATTAAATCTTAGATTGTAATGATTTTTGATATTAGAATAAATTTTAAAACCTGAACTTACTTTTTAATTTTCACATATTGTTTGATCTTGTCTAATGCTTAAATTAAAGAAAAATTACATATACATATATATACATATATATTATGTGTATTGTATATAACAAAGAAAGCTTTTCAAGTATTAACAAAATTTTATCTCAACTTGGTCAATTTTATATTTGCAATTATAAAAGAATAAACAATCTTTAATAAAAAGTGTTTGTAACATAGAATTCATTAAGTCATATATTTTCATGATATAAAGTGTAAATGAAAATTAGGATTTGTTAGAATATTATTGCTCATATCATTTAATTTTTCATATTACCTCAAATAATTCAAACTTTAATATTGTAATATATTTTAATATGAAAAATGTCTGTTTAAATGTGATTTAAATCATCTTAATGTTTTTTTTTTTTTGTATACTATTTCAAAGAATTAACTTCAATTAAAACAGTGATTTATCACAGACTATATATAAATATATTTCAACTTAATATATATATATATAAATATATATTCTTTATACTTTATTTGTTGCAGATACAAATGACTATATATGACCTTTTTTTGTTGAGATTCACGAAAATAATATTTTGTTACACAAGATATATATATATATATATATTGTGTATGTGTGTATATATATGTATATGTATATTATATTATAATGATTATATCACTATTATATAGGGTATTTTGTTGTTGTGCAAATTTGCATTGAAATTATCTCTTAAAATCGTGTTTATATAAAGTAAAGATGTGCTTCATTTTATACAATCAATTAACAACATAATACTACAAAACATTTTCTGGATTGGTTAAAGTCAAATTAGTTTTGTGCTTTACCTTGCGATTTTGTCTTTTTGAGGTTTTCCGTGATTTTGTTTCTCTTGTATCTTGAATTTGTTTATTAAGGCCTAGCCTTAAACGTACAGGGACCTTTGAATCAAGATTGCTTTCATCTGTAAATAAGCACAACAAAGAATAAATTTATGTATATAATTGCATATCCATGTGAAATTAATGAAAAAAAAAAAAAAAAAGATTATCAACATATACATACCTCCGGAATCATGTAATTCGGAAACTGATCTAACAACAGTAACTCGTCTGACGTCCTTTTGATTAACTGTATAAAACAAAAAAATTTTATATAAATTTAATATTACAAATAAATGTTTTCTATCTTTTCATTAAATAATTACCTTTCTCATCGTTTTTGATTACATGCCTCTGATTTACTTTTGCATTATTTTTCACCACTCTGTAAGAAGGTAATACATAGATACATGTATATATATATATATATATTGTTATATTTGAAAAACAATAATTAAAATAATTGAAATGTAATTATATAAAAAATGTACTTACTCATTAACAACTCCTTTGAAAGCTGATTGTACAAGTCTTGCTGATTGAATTGGTACAGATCTGTTTAATCGTTCAGCACGTCTTCTACTAAGTTCAGCTCTTAAATCACCCTCTTCGTCTACAGCTATATCTTCAAAAATAGCATCTACGTCCTCATTTTGAACTTCTGTTATAATATCCTTTCTTTTCTTACATTTTTTATCTTTTCCAATACGCTCAGACAGGGGCAATTCACTTTTTAATTTTCCAACTTGATATATTTCCTTATCACGTTTTTTCTTCTTCTTAGATGACTTCTCTTTCTCTGTCTTTGAAGATTCCACATTTATACAGGAATTGATCGAACTGCTAATAGGTAATGGAGAATTATTTTCCATTGTATCACCTAATTCTTCAAATTCATAAGTTGTATCCAAACATATATCTCTATCTCTAACATTATGATCATCGTCTGTTAATTTATTAATTTTTTTTGTGCTGATCGTTTGAGTTCTATCTAAAACTTCTGTCTTTTTATTAGCATTACTTAATTTGATCTTCTTATTAGCAAGTACAGGATCTATTGGTCTTGTAGATTCAAATTTTTTCCTTCGTGCTTCCAAAATTGGATCATTTACGGTATTATCAATTGTATCTTTAACATCACTTAAATCAATCTTATCAGAATTTTCTTCTTTCTGTTTTGTTTTTTCTCTATAAGATTCAGGTGACAATCTTCGTTTATGCATAGGAGGTGATTCTCTAATGTATAAAGAATTTAATGTATTATCAGGGCTCACAGAGCACGTACCCCCATGTTTTCTTGTTAATTCCTTTGGGGATACTTTAGGTGATCTCCTTCGCCTTGGCGAAAGGCGTGGAGAATTTCTAGGAGATGACCATGGCGATCTTCTTGGTGAAATTTTTGGCGGAGACATTCTACGAGGTGATCCTCTACGAGGAGAAAATCCTGGTGAACGAGATCGTGGTGATATTCTCTTTGATGGAGATAATCGACGTGGTGAAGTAGATTTTGAGCGTGATCTTGATTGAGATGACAATTTAATTGGTGATCGTGATCGTGTCAATCTAGGCGATCTTGATGTTATTTTAGGAGAACGAATTGTCCTAGGAGGAGATCTTGAACGTGATAATATCCTTGGCGATCTAGATCTTAATAATTTTGGAGACCTGGAATGAGGCGACGATCTGGGTGATCTTATTCTTGGCGATAATTTTCTATGTGGAGATCTTCTTACAGGAGATTTATATTTATTTATTTCTCTCTGTGACTTTTTTATTTGCCTTAACGGTGATCTCCGTGGAGATCTTCTCGGTGATCTCTTTCTACTACTTCGTGATTTTGGCGATAAAGATCTTCGTTTTTGAGAAACTCCACTTGTTATATGCGGCGATACAGATCTTCTTTCGCATCTAACATTTATTGTAAGTGACGTAGCATGATTGTTATTCTCCTTTCTATTAACATTTTCTTCATTCTTTTTTGTTTCTTGAATAACATTCTCATCACATTGTTTATTATTCTTTCTACTTATTTCTTTATCCTTCTTCTCAATTAGTTTGTCTACATTCATTTCTCGTTCCATCTCATCCATTAATCGTTCTAAACTATCTTCTTCCTCTAGATCAGCCATCAAAAGTATATCATCGTCATCGTCATTGACATCCTCCTCATCTTCATGCTTCTGCGAGTCATCAATAACTTCTGATTGAGTCTCCTTCTTTTTTGTAGTATCTTCATTTTCTATACTACCAGTTTTAACAGACTCTCCCTTTAATTGTAATAAATTATTCGTATGATTTTTTGAATCATCTTCATCAGATCCACTTCCAGTATCTTTATAACGATGAAACTTTGATTCTTCTGTGAATATAATTGAATGAAATTAAAAACAAAAAACAAAAAAAACAACAAAAAACAAAAAAAAAAAAGAAAGAAAGAAAGAAAAATAGAAAATTTATATCTAAATTGATATTAAAGGATAAATATACATTTCAAATGAAAATATCTTTTACCTGCTACTTTTATGCCTGCATGATGAGTATCAGTCTTTTCTACATTCGTAGCAGTTGTTATTTCAATATTTTGTAACTCAGAATGTTCATCCACAGGAACGATAGCTATGAGATTAGGGTTTCTGGGGCTTTGATAATATAAATTCTGTTAAAGAAAAATATAGTACAATTGAATGAAATAATAATCAAATTATTATTATTAATATTTATAATTTATATCTATTCAATAAATTAACTTACGCCATTCTGTCTTTGTTGAAGACGATTATGGAAATGAGCCCTTCTTGGTAACCTTTGTGGTTTATAAGACGGACGTGCAATTTGTGTCACTTGTGGGACAACTTTTTGTAATTGTGTTAAAGATTGTCTTTTATTATGCAAAGTATCTTTAGTCCTTAATGACTGTAATGCAGCTAAACGTAAAGCTTCTAAATCTTCATCGTCGTCATCATCAGTATGAAACTTTTGTTGAGAAGCCAAAACCATCTGCAAACATTATCATATAACAATAATTTTATTTAATTTACAATTATAGTAAATTTAGCAATAAAATTAATGCAGATGTACGCAAATACGAATAATTTATATTTAATACATGTGTATTGTAAAAAAACATAATGAAAATCTATGATATTAGCAGTAATTATATATAATACGTGTGAATTGTAAAAAAAAATATGATGGAAATTATGATATTATCATTATTAAAACATATCAATTGCAATTATATTACTGATTAAAAAACAAATCATAGAAATTGTTTATACGGGTATTTTTTTTTTCCTTCTTCTTCTTCTTCTTCTTCACGCTAACGTTATTAAAAAAATATGGAAATATACATCGAACAAAGTTTTTCCTTTTCTTTCTACTTTTACAAATAAATATTGCGTCGTTTGATTTTTATTCATTCGTTAATATTTAAACGATTTAAGACATACCTTTTGGCGATAATCCATTTTATAATGAGCACAGACGTGAAAAATTTGGTCGTATACACAGTGATCACTACCCCGTTCAACGTTTATGTTAATATAATAACGCTGATTTTTACGGAAATGTGTCTTATTACGTATACAATTGTTTATCAAATTAAAACTACATCACTAGATTGAAATATTTTATATTACTTTCAAATAATATTAAACTATTCGCACGATCTTCCACGACTTCGTTACCCCACACTACATATAAATAAAAATGGCATGAGTGGTCGTAAAATCAACGAGCACGAACGACGAATGCTACTTGACTGGCTACAAGCATTAAGAAAATACCTCGAACTATCCCTTGAAAGTACCCCCACTAACTGTACCACGTGATGATAATACTTCTTTCTGATTGGTCGACAATTCAAAAGGGAGTTTCACTTTATAAAGCTTCATAGTTTCATATGACATAAAGTTATTAGATTTAATAGAATATTTCAAATCTTTAACAAATTGTTATATACAATTTTATTAATGATTTATTAAAATTTTTCATTATTTCTTATAAACAATGAAATCAATCGCGTATGTATGTCGTATTATATGTTAAACCATTGAAAATTCAGAATTTTTAACCGGGAATTTTAAATCATTTAACGAAATATTTTACATTAATATTTAATAATTAATATTTAATAATTAATATTTCGTATTGTTTTAATCTTTCTTTTTTTTTTTTCTTGGAAAATAAATTTAAAAATTTTTCAGTAACTTTCCATTATACTACGTAAAAGTATGAAAGTCCCGTTAATCATAAAATCCCATTTATTGTATACAGTTGTTACCTGAATATTTGGGAATTTCTAAGTTTTAAGCTTTGTAAAATTATTATTTTATATTTTATATTTACATACAGTACGTAGAAATAGAATTTATTTAAAAAAAAAATTATTTTTTATTTACAATATGTATAAATAGAACATAACAAATTATCTTAAAAAAATAAAATCGGAAAAACCAAAATTGTTTACCTTATGACCATAATTTAAGAAGATTCATAATATAGATAAGGTACTTACTTTCTCTTTTATTAGATGTGGGTGTGTCTGTGACGGTATTTATGTATATATATATATTCTATATCTGCAATAACACTATTGTTATTAAAGTTTTCGTAAAATAGAAAGTATTTCGGTAAACAGAAAAAATATTGTACTATTTGACGTTTCAATAAATCTTTATAAGACATTACATAATATCCTTATACAAAAGAAAATACTTACAATAATACTATTTCAAAAATACTTTTTTCGTTAAACATCTTGTTAAAATATAATAAACATTTCTGTGTGTATGTGTGTGTACATATATATATATATATATCTACACATTCGTATAATTAAAAATTGTTGCGTGTTTTCGTACGTTTAAACAAATAGATCATACGACGATTTAATAAAAGCGATTTAGTTTTGTTTGTTTGTATAACAGTACATAATACTTTAGGACACTTCAGTGAATGCAATTTGCAAATATAAAAATATGTATATATATATATATATATATATATATATATATATATATCAATAAGTAAAAATATATTTAATATAGATCTCTTTTTTGTTATAGAGGCTTCATAATATGAAGTATAAAGGGTGGCAATAAAAGAAAAACAGCTCCAGTTAGATATGTTGTAGTACTTCCAAAATACCAAAATCCTAAAAATTATATATCAGCATAGATATCAATAAAAAAAAATATATACATATATACATATACACTGGCAAAAAGAACAATCGATCAATAATATTATAATTACCTGCAGAAGCTACGATTGGTCCACTTGCACGTGCTAATGCACCCAACGAACGGAATATTCCAGTTATTGTACCTTTTTGATGTTCTGGTCCTATTTTTGTGACTAATGTCATCATACAAGTAACAACCATAGCCGTTGCTAAAATATAAAAAGTTTATAATGTATTTTACATAATGCTTTTCTAGATTTAAAAAAAAAAAATATACTTTACACGAATAATTATAAATAATATATTGCGTGCACTTACAAACGGCAAATAAAAATATTCCAAGATATAACATCATTGTATTTTTTGCTAAGCCAATAAATACAAAAGCTGGTATTATTAACCATAAACCCTACAATATATATATATATCATTGATTTCTATGTATATATTAAACATTTTTATTTTTTATATACTTACATATATATATATAATATATATATTTAAATAATTTATTATATATAAATAAATAATATAAATATATATATTTATATATAAAATAATTTTTCCTACCAATTCTGCAACCGATTTTGTTTTATGCGAAGGAACTCTTCTCACCCAACCTCCTTGCAAAATAGCCATAGTTAAACCAATTCCAAGAAACATCCATCCTTGTTGCATACTCGAAAATTCAAATATGTGATGAGTAAGAAACGTTAAGGTAAATTCTAATCCACTATAGATAAATAAGTAGACAAAATATGTACGACCTAACATCTTCAAATTGTGTTGCTCTAAAATAATATACTTTAATAATTATGGAAAAATTTGTATAATAAAAATGGAAAAAAGGATATATATATATATATATATATATATATATATATTTATTTAAAAATAAATAAAACATTCCACTGCATTTGTATAATAATTATTGTTAATTAATGAACAAAAGTAAATTATTATTTATTTTACCTTTATCGTTTAATCCTGATACACTAGTAAATTGAAAAAGATCTATAGGATTAATATAGATTACGGATTTGACCATTCCGCTTAATATAGTCTTTGTTCTATATTTAACTGGTAGACTTTCTTTCAAATTATAGATAACGTATAACAAGTTACTTGCAGCAAGCAAGGAAGCAAATAATGCAGGTGCAATATACCATGTTTCATTTCTATTGCCACTTGAAATCCATGCAAAAAATGCCCCTATCATTGGTCCCACTACAAATCCAATAGAAAATGCTATTCCCACTAGAGCCTAGAAATTTTGATTAAGAAAAAAAAAAAAAGAATTGAAGAATTTACTCTTATAAAATTAACATTATATTCTATAACTTGCCATAGCTTTTCCTCTTTTCTCAGGGGATGTAACGTCAGAAATAATAGCCATAGATAAACTAATATTTCCTTTACTAATACCACCAACAAATCTAGCCAATACAAATATGCCAAAATTTTTTGAAAGTGCCCATAATAAATACGACATTGTAATACCTGTTAAACACAAAATCATTAAAGGTTTCCGTCCATAAGTATCAGATAATGCTCCTGTTATTGGTGAACTAATGAATTGTAAAAAAGAATACATAGAACCTAGAAAACCTATAGAAATAATATATTACAAATTACATTTCTATATATATCATTAATATTAATTAATTTTATTTAAAAAATATACATACCACCATACAGAACAGTATCAATTTTATCAGGAGCATTTAAAAGTATTCGTAAACTTTGCACATGATGAGATATCATAGAATAAAGTCCTTTATTACTCAATACTTTGTAATGATCTAATAAGGCTGGTAATAAAGGTAATATCATAGTAAATGCTAATAAATCTAACAATAAAGAAAAAAATACAACTTTCACTGTATTATCATTAATATTATCCATGATTAATTTCTATTATTTTTATATTTAAATATATACATATATATATATGCATATATATATATATATTTATATATATATATATATATAAATTTTTCTTTCGGATCTTTTAAAAAAATATAATTTTCAATTCATTAGGTTATGTTAAACATAACATTAATTGCGACTATTCTTTCCTAAAAGAAAAAGAGAAAAAAAGAAGAAAAAGAAAAATCAATAAAATAATATATTATCCTTAAAAATAATGATACCATATGATAATAAACATAAATAAAATCTTACATGAATTCATGCCAATTAACAGTTTAATAATACTCTACAGTTAACATAATGTTATTTGTATTTATAGAATATATATATGCAAAATATAAACTATTTTTTGAAATTAACATAGCCATAGAAATCGTGTTCACAATCCATCTCAGTTTAAAAGTGAAAGGTTATAAAGCTGTCATTCATTGTCCTAAATTTTATAACCTCCATTTACGTCAGCAACAAAAACGTAAGCATAATTTATTGATTTTGACGAAAAAGATCTCATTTTAAAGAGAAAAGTTTGAAACAGAAAATGGTTATTTTGAATATCTAAGAAATATTAATTTTCTTTGAAAACAAAAACCATGTTTAAAAAATATCGTCCTCTTGCCTATATGATTTATAATCGAAAAGAGAAATTTTACGAAAATTCAAAATAACCTATTACCGACGTGATCAATTTTTATCTTCAAAAAATAAAATCCCATTTGTCATAGTTGACAAAAAATTATGTTTTCTCATTCGATCCTAACGTTAAAACATATTTTTGACATTTCTCTTGAGAGATAAATTTCGTACAATGGCGCAACTTTAAAATCTTCGGTATAAGGATATATTTAAATATTATATACATTGTGTACATTGTACATTATATACGATGACGGTATATTACAATAACAAAAAAAGAATATATTTAAAAGAAGAAAATAAAATATACCTATGATCCAACGAAGATCGTATGTCGTTCATTATTATTGTTTTTAATTTATCCTATTCGCGTTATGATTTCACACGAAAAATATCGATGAATCGCGTCTTTGATAATTTCGACACGTGACCAAACATCGATATGTATATGTTGAAACAAAAATATAAACGACTTGAAACATGCACGGTTTATAAAAAAACAAAAAACTATTATTCAAACAATAACATATTTATTTAGGTATTAATATATTATAAGCAATTTAATAAATATTATTTATTAAAGATATAAATCGCAATATCAGCTTACGTATGTAATTAAAACAAACCTTTATTTTAAACTAATTTATATAAATTACAATGTACGTCGGTTTATAATAAATTAATATTTCAATAATATTTTATTTATTTAAAAATTATACTCTAAAGGTTTCTTTATTAATTTTCTTTTAGATTTTGACGAATAAACGTCGTTACTCTCTTCTTTTTAAACGTGAAAATTTATCAATTAATACTTTCGATAATTTTTCAATCATTTTTAAAAGTCTCTAAAGTACACGGAATATAATAAACTGATATTTAAACAATAATAGATTCGTTTAAATATTAAAAAGACGAAAACGCGAGAGAAAATTAAAATAATATTATTTCTAATATTTAAAATTAATTTTTAATATTATTATATATTATTAATATTTAATTCTAATATTTAAAAATTTTATATCGACTGTTGGCCTTTTGCGGTATAAATCTATTCATAATCGATAATCGAATGAGTTTTCTTTTATACTCCAATCAGTGCATATGTACGCACTATCTTACTGTCGCCTTATGAATTAATACTTTCGATAATTTTTCAATTATTTAAACAATCTTCGATGTAAACGTAGAATAATAAATTAATCTTTATAACAATATTGCATTCATTTAAACATTAAAAAGACGAAAACGGGCGAGAAACTACAAATAATTTCAGTTAAAAGCAACACTATAAAATTTTGATCTCTGGTTAGTCGACCTTGTGTAATATAAACATCAAAGTGCTTCTTCTTAACTTTGACAAACACCGAATTAGATATCTTTTGTACTCCGGCGTATAAACATCGACATTCTTTCTTTCTAAACGTGAAGCCTTATAAATTAATATTTTCGATAATTTTTCGATAATTTAAACAATTTTTAATGTACATGTAGTACAAAATACTAATATTTAAACAATAATTCATTAGTTTAAACATTAAAAATACGGAAACGCGTAAGAAATAAAAAATAATTTTGAAATAAAATTCCACTACTTAAAAATTTGATCTCGCGGTTGTTGGCCTTCTGCAATACAAACATAATCGATCTTTCGATTAATATTGACGATTCGCGAGTTAGTTTACTTTTGCACTTCGACCATTAAACATCGGAACTCTCTATTTCTAATCAGAAAAACTTATAAATTAATAATTTCGATCATTCTTCAATTATTTAAACAATTTTTAATGTACGTGTAGTACAATACACTAATATTTAAACAATAGTTCATTCGTTTAAACATTAAAAAGACGGAAACGCGTGAGAAATTAAAAATAATTTTGAAATAAAATTCCACTACTTAAAAATTTGATCTCGCGGTTGTTGGCCTTCTGCAATATAAACAAACGATCCTTCGATTAACTTTGACGATTGGCAAGTTAGTTTACTTTTGCACTTCGACCAGTGCACATCAATACTCTCTATTTCTAATCGCGAAAACTTATAAATCAATAATTTCGATCATTTTTCAATTAATTAAACAATCATTAATGCACGTGTAGTACAAACTACTAATATTTAAATAATAGTTCATTCGTTTAAACATTAAAAAGACGGAAACGCGTGAGAAATTAAAAATAATTTTGAAATAAAATTCTTATATTTAAAAATTTGATATCGCGGTTGTTGGCCTTCTGCAATATAAACATAATCGATCCTTCGATTAACTTTGACGATTAGCAAGTTAGTTTACTTTTGCACTTCGACCAGTGCACATCAATACTCTCTATTTCTAATCGCGAAAACTTATAAATCAATAATTTCGATCATTTTTCGATTATTTAAACAATTTTTAATGTACGTGTAGTACAATACACTAATATTTAAACAATAGTTCATTCGTTTAAACATTAAAAAGACGGAAACGCGTGAGAAATTAAAAATAATTTTGAAATAAAATTCCAATACTTAAAAATTTGATCTCGCGGTTGTTGGCCTTCTGCAATATAAACATAATCGATCCTTCGATTAACTTTGACGATTCGCGATTTAGTTTACTTTTGCACTTCGACCAGTGCACATCAATACTCTTTATTTCTAATCGGGAAAACTTATAAATCAATAATTTCGGTAATTTTTCAATTAATTAAACAATTTTTAATGTACATGTAGTACAAACTACTAATATTTAAACAATAGTTCATTCGTTTAAACATTAAAAAGACGGAAACGCGTGAGAAATTAAAAATAATTTTGAAATAAAATTCTTATATTTAAAAATTTGATATCGCGGTTGTTGGCCTTCTGCAATATAAACATAATCGATCCTTCGATTAACTTTGACGATTAGCAAGTTAGTTTACTTTTGCACTTCGACCAGTGCACATCAATACTCTCTATTTCTAATCGCGAAAACTTATAAATCAATAATTTCGATCATTTTTCGATTATTTAAACAATTTTTAATGTACGTGTAGTACAATACACTAATATTTAAACAATAGTTCATTCGTTTAAACATTAAAAAGACGGAAACGCGTGAGAAATTAAAAATAATTTTGAAATAAAATTCCAATACTTAAAAATTTGATCTCGCGGTTGTTGGCCTTCTGCAATATAAACATAATCGATCCTTCGATTAACTTTGACGATTCGCGATTTAGTTTACTTTTGCACTTCGACCAGTGCACATCAATACTCTTTATTTCTAATCGGGAAAACTTATAAATCAATAATTTCGGTAATTTTTCAATTAATTAAACAATTTTTAATGTACATGTAGTACAAACTACTAATATTTAAACAATAGTTCATTCGTTTAAACATTAAAAAGACGGAAACGCGTGAGAAATTAAAAATAATTTTGAAATAAAATTCCACTACTTAAAAATTTGATCTCGCGGTTGTTGGCCTTCTGCAATATAAACATAATCGATCCCTCGATTAACTTTGACGATTCGCGAGTTAGTTTACTTTTGCACTTCGACCATTAAACATCGGAACTCTCTATTTCTAATCGGGAAAACTTATAAATCAATAATTTCGATCATTTTTCGATTATTTAAACAATTTTTAATGTACGTGTAGTACAATACACTAATATTTAAACAATAGTTCATTCGTTTAAACATTAAAAAGACGGAAACGCGTGAGAAATTAAAAATAATTTTGAAATAAAATTCCACTACTTAAAAATTTGATCTCGCGGTTGTTGGCCTTCTGCAATATAAACATAATCGATCCCTCGATTAACTTTGACGATTCGCGAGTTAGTTTACTTTTGCACTTCGACCATTAAACATCGGAACTCTCTATTTCTAATCGGGAAAACTTATAAATCAATAATTTCGATCATTTTTCGATTATTTAAACAATTTTTAATGTACGTGTAGTACAATACACTAATATTTAAACAATAGTTCGTTCGTTTAAACATTAAAAAGACGGAAACGCGTGAGAAATTAAAAATAATTTTGAAATAAAATTCCAATACTTAAAAATTTGATCTCGCGGTTGTTGGCCTTCTGCAATACAAACATAATCGATCTTTCGATTAATATTGACGATTCGCGAGTTAGTTTACTTTTGCACTTCGACCATTAAACATCGGAACTCTCTATTTCTAATCAGAAAAACTTATAAATCAATAATTTCGATCATTTTTCGATTATTTAAACAATTTTTAATGTACGTGTAGTACAATACACTAATATTTAAACAATAGTTCATTCGTTTAAACATTAAAAAGACGGAAACGCGTGAGAAATTAAAAATAATTTTGAAATAAAATTCCAATACTTAAAAATTTGATCTCGCGGTTGTTGGCCTTCTGCAATATAAACATAATCGATCCCTCGATTAACTTTGACGATTCGCGAGTTAGTTTACTTTTGCACTTCGACCATTAAACATCGGAACTCTCTATTTCTAATCAGAAAAACTTATAAATCAATAATTTCGATCATTTTTCGATTATTTAAACAATTTTTAATGTACGTGTAGTACAATACACTAATATTTAAACAATAGTTCATTCGTTTAAACATTAAAAAGACGGAAACGCGTGAGAAATTAAAAATAATTTTGAAATAAAATTCCACTACTTAAAAATTTGATCTCGCGGTTGTTGGCCTTCTGCAATATAAACATAATCGATCCCTCGATTAACTTTGACGATTCGCGAGTTAGTTTACTTTTGCACTTCGACCATTAAACATCGGAACTCTCTATTTCTAATCGGGAAAACTTATAAATCAATAATTTCGATCATTTTTCGATTATTTAAACAATTTTTAATGTACGTGTAGTACAATACACTAATATTTAAACAATAGTTCGTTCGTTTAAACATTAAAAAGACGGAAACGCGTGAGAAATTAAAAATAATTTTGAAATAAAATTCCAATACTTAAAAATTTGATCTCGCGGTTGTTGGCCTTCTGCAATACAAACATAATCGATCTTTCGATTAATATTGACGATTCGCGAGTTAGTTTACTTTTGCACTTCGACCATTAAACATCGGAACTCTCTATTTCTAATCAGAAAAACTTATAAATCAATAATTTCGATCATTTTTCGATTATTTAAACAATTTTTAATGTACGTGTAGTACAATACACTAATATTTAAACAATAGTTCATTCGTTTAAACATTAAAAAGACGGAAACGCGTGAGAAATTAAAAATAATTTTGAAATAAAATTCCACTACTTAAAAATTTGATCTCGCGGTTGTTGGCCTTCTGCAATATAAACATAATCGATCCCTCGATTAACTTTGACGATTCGCGAGTTAGTTTACTTTTGCACTTCGACCATTAAACATCGGAACTCTCTATTTCTAATCGGGAAAACTTATAAATCAATAATTTCGATCATTTTTCGATTATTTAAACAATTTTTAATGTACGTGTAGTACAATACACTAATATTTAAACAATAGTTCGTTCGTTTAAACATTAAAAAGACGGAAACGCGTGAGAAATTAAAAATAATTTTGAAATAAAATTCCACTACTTAAAAATTTGATCTCGCGGTTGTTGGCCTTCTGCAATATAAACATAATCGATCCCTCGATTAACTTTGACGATTCGTGACTTAGTTTACTTTTGCACTTCGACCATTAAACATCGGAACTCTCTATTTCTAATCGGGAAAACTTATAAATCAATAATTTCGATCATTTTTCGATTATTTAAACAATTTTTAATGTACGTGTAGTACAATACACTAATATTTAAACAATAGTTCATTCGTTTAAACATTAAAAAGACGGAAACGCGTGAGAAATTAAAAATAATTTTGAAATAAAATTCCACTACTTAAAAATTTGATCTCGCGGTTGTTGGCCTTCTGCAATATAAACATAATCGATCCCTCGATTAACTTTGACGATTCGCGAGTTAGTTTACTTTTGCACTTCGACCATTAAACATCGGAACTCTCTATTTCTAATCGGGAAAACTTATAAATCAATAATTTCGGTAATTTTTCAATTAATTAAACAATTTTTAATGTACATGTAGTACAAACTACTCATATTTAAACAATAGTTCATTCGTTTAAACATTAAAAAGACGGAAACGCGTGAGAAATTAAAAATAATTTTGAAATAAAATTCCACTACTTAAAAATTTGATCTCGCGGTTGTTGGCCTTCTGCAATATAAACATAATCGATCCCTCGATTAACTTTGACGATTCGCGACTTAATTTTCTTTTGCACTCCGACTAGTGCACATCGGTACACTCTATTTTTAATTGGGAAGTCTTATAAATTTATTATTTCGGTTATTTTATAATTGATTAAACAATCTTTAACGTACACTGAGCACAATAAAGTAATATTTAAACAATAGTAAATTTATTTGAACATTAAGAACGTAATAAGTCACATGTTACTTAGAATAATTTTAATTTAATATTTCGATATTTTTAAATTTTCATTAAGTATTTGTTGGCGTTTTTTTTATTATTAACATATACGATATCTTTAAACTTGGAAGATTAACGAATCAGTTCTCCTTTGTCCTTTGACGATTAAACATCGAAAGTCTCTCAGGATGTCATTTCTAAAAGTATCAACGAATATTTAAGGTAAATATATTTTTATATCGTACGTTTCCTCAATAATTTATACAATTTCTTATTATAACAATGTTAATAATAATTCTGTTTTAATTTTTTTTGTTACAGAATATCATTGCAATCGCGCGCGAAGCAATGATAAAATCGAATATTTGTATCGCCTAAATAAAAATATCGTGATGTAGAAGCAGTGTTTGTTCGTTCGGGTTTCGCGATTTAAACAAAAGTGTATTTTTGAATCGATTGCGTGCAATGCAATCGTTAGATTCAGTGTTTGTTCACCAAAACGTTTTGCTGTTTTAACAGTCACATAGACTGTATTTATAAAAGACAGTAGAGTTTCGCGAAGTAAATTCAGTGACCGTTCGTTTAAAAATATTTATCGCGTAATAAAGTCAGTGCATCATTGAAGAGGATCTCAATCAACTTCGATGTCGACCTACTTAATTTAAAAGAATCATCCATCCTCAATTTCAACTTTAACCGTGAACGAGTGTTTTGGAGCCATCGCAGAACTTCTTAAGTAGTGAGTGAATTTTTAAATCCCTCTGATCACTCAATCATGTCAAGGACGAAAGGTCCAAATTGGCACGAGTGATTGGTTGTAATTAATTATTAGAAGAGCATTGAATGACCACGAGTAAATTTCTTCGATGATTTACTCGTGAATGATTTTTTATTTTTTCATTTATTTATTAGATCAGGATAAGTTCTTCTTGTTAAAACGCGTTTATAATTATTACAAATTTGGAATATTTTAATTCACTTTTAAATATTTTTCTTAAACGATAATATCAAAGAATCGTTACCCAGAAATTTTAATAAAAAATGAACAAGAAGATATTCGCGATGGATAGTATCTGGATTACAAGCGTAATTTTGCATGATTTTCTTATAATAATAAAAATATTCGCTTGTAAAAAGGGAACATCCAAGGGTTTGCTATATATTTTTAAATAAATATTAATTAAATATTTTATTAATTTGAATTGATAAAAGAGAAGTCTCAATAAAGTTGTTGCTTTTGAAAATGAGAAAAGTCGAGTAGAATAATTGCTAAAAAAACAAAGAGACTTGTAGAGTCATAGTCCGTAAGCTTAAATAATTAAATTAATTAATTTTTAGCTCAGGATTTTCAGCAATTAATATACTAATTAAAATTTTTTTTAGGCTACCAATAATTGTGTAAAGATTTTCTTTTATATCTTATTATTTCGAATAAAATTTTGTCGTTACAGTTTCTGAATGATGATTTGTCGTTACAGTTTCTGATTTGATTAGGGCACGAATTAAACAAAATGCTATATGCCGAAAAAGTCAATCACAAATTTTGGCTCAAGAGGACAATTATTAGGCTATTGAATTATTTTCGAAAATTCACTAGAAACTTTCGAGAATGGTTCTTAGTCGTATTTTAATTTTATCATGTTGTCATTCAAAATGCTCTTATGGTGATGCCTATAGGAATGTAGATTTAAAAAATTAAGACGAAGTAAGATTCCGTGTACACGAATAGACATTACTTCATATTTTATGAATTTTTAATATTAAACTCGAGATATAAATTTTATACATTTTCTCTATTCTAAAATTCAATTGAATTTATAATTTTAGTTTAATAAAATCAAATTTTACGTTAAAGTCGATTGATAAATTTTCTACATTTTTTTTTTTTCTTTTCTAAAGTTCAATTAAATTCATAATTTTATTTTAATAAAATCGAGATATATATTAAAAAATCATATATCTATGAAATACAATATTTCTTTCAGAGAGAATAATATTTCTTTACATCAGTTTTTAGCATATTTCATTTTTTTTTTTTGTTAATTAATCTTTTATTTTCCTTAAGTTTAATTAGATTAAATTCATAATTTTATCGTTCATATAATTAATATGTACGTATTCTTTTTTTCTTTCCTTATTTCTTTTCAGCTAGTTCCAGGTCGTGGAGGAATAATTAACACGAGAAGGAATAATTAATAAAGAAGATTATCTTAACATTTAAACAATATAGGATACACGTAAAGTATAATTAATTAATATTTAAACAATAAGATATTCTTATACAACGTTATAAAAATCATTTACATGTATTATCATATACTATCGATCAATAGATATAATAATATTTCTTTCAGAGAGAATAATTCTTTAGGTCAGTGTTCACCATATTTCATTTTTTTTGTTAATTAATTTTTTATTTTTCTTATGTTTAATTTAATTAAATAAATAATTTTATCGTTCGTATAATTAATATACATATGTATATATTCTTTTTTCCTTCCTTATTTCTTTTCAGCTATTTCCAGGTCGAGGGATCGCCAACACAGCAAGGACACAGGAAGGAATAATCAAGAAGATTATCTTAACATTTAAATAATGTAGGATATAATATGTAATTATAATATATAATTAATAAATGTAAAATATAATTAATTAATATTTAAACAATATAATATTCTTAGCAACTTTATAAAGATCATATATAAGTATCATCGTATACTATTGATTAATAGATATACTATTGGTTTAAAATTAAAACACACAGAAAATTCTCTTCATTGTCATTACTATTTATTCTAATTTACTCTCATTAATTATCCTTTATATATCTCGGGTGGGACCCATGGGAGGGGCCCATGGGTGAGGGCCTCTGCGCGGGTTGCTGTCTCAGCATCATGTAGAGATGCTTCTATTCACTTATCTTTCTGCGACTCTCTTTTCCAAGTCATATTTTGCTTGTTTTTATTTTCTATGTCATTAAGATACTCTTATGAATTATGATTTATAGTCTCGGGTGGGACCCATGGGATGGGCCATGGGGGTGTGCCTCTGTGCGGGTTGCTTTCTCAGCATCGTATAGAACTGCATCTCCTTTTTTCTCTTTTCTATTTCATATTATTCTTTTTTAATTATGTTTTTAATTATATGTTTAATTATGTATTTAATTATGTGTTTATTTGTGTTTATTTATGCTCATATGCGTTTATATATGTGTTTAATTATGTGTTTAATCATGTTTTAATTATGTTATTAATATATTCTTATTAATTATGATTTATAAATTTTAGGTAGGACACATGAGATGGTGCGAGCTTCTATCTCAGTATCGTATAGAAATGCATTTCTTTATTTCTCTTTTCTATCTCATATTTTTCTTTTTTAATTATGTTTTCAGTTATGTTATTAATAAGTTATTTCTTTTCAGTTATGTTTTCTTAATATTTATTTATGTTGTTTCTTTTTAATTACGTTTTTAATTATGTTTTCAGTTATGTTATTAATATATTCTTATTAATTATGACTTATAAGTTTTAGGTAGGACCCATGAGATGGTGCGAGCAGCCGTTTCAGCATCGTGCAGAGCTCTTTCATTCTCCAGCACTCTTATCTATTTATACATATTTATTTTCTATTTTATATATTGTTTTCTCTCTTTCATATTCATCTTTTTTTTCTTTTTCAGGGATGATCGAGTAATCATTCAGCGATATTCAATATTTCTTTTCTTTTCTTTTTCTTATTTTTTTCTTATCTTCTTTTCCAGTAAAAATCATAAAGGGATAGGTTTATCTGCGACCGGATGGTACATCGCATGGCACGATTCATCATCAATTTTTACGCGGTTACGGGAAGGATAGGAAGAACACTGACGTGCGTGTCGGCGTGCACAAGCGTGGGTGTTCTCGGGCGCGATTATATTACGTTTGATTGTTCGAATCGAAAACGCGAATTTAGAGTAGAGTCACCGTTTTTCTAACACTCACGTGAATATACGGGCGCGACTAAAAAGTCCTACCGGGGACTTCGTTTAAATTTTTGCTCGAATATTCGATTAGATTACCTCGCGAACGCGTTTTTTTAGAGCAGAGTCACCGTTTTCCGAGCACTTGCGTGGGTGTCCGGGCGCGATTAAAAGTCCTACCATGGACTTCGTTTAGTGTTGAAATTCGGGGTGCGCGAACGGTTTACCTTGTAGTGCTGTACATAGCTGGCTGATGTTATGACAATCCTAATGTTTGGTAGCGGGGCGGAAATCCCGACAAATATCATGGAAAGTCTAAATACCGGTTAGCATATGTCACTTTGGATTTCAACTTAGAGTCATCGTTATTCTAACACCCGCGTGGGTGTTCGCGTGCGCGATTAAAAGTCCTACCGGGGACTTCGTTTTGTTTGTTCGAATATTCGATTAGTTTATTTAGAGTAGAGTCACCGATTTTCGAACTCTTGCGTGGGTGTCCGGGCGCGATTAAAAGTCCTATCATGGACTTCGTTTTAGTGTTGAAATTCGGGGTGCGCTTCGGATTTCAACTTAGAGTCACCGTTATTCTAACACTCACGTGAGAGTTCGCTTGCGCGATTGAAAGTCCTACCGGGGACTTCGTTTTATTTCTTCGACATATCGATTAGATTACTTCGCGAATTTGGATAGAACAGTAGAATCTACGTAACTATAACAAACGTGAGTGTCGCGAACGCGATTAATGCGCTTTGATTGTTCGAAATTCGGATGCACGAATTGAGATGTGCTTAATAATCCGTTATGCCTGAGGCGGAGGGTGTCGAACGGTTAAGCTTTCTGTAAGTGGAGTCCCTGTAGCTAAGGCTAGATACTTCCTGTTAGCTTTGTCCCATGCCCAAGATATCCGAAGCGGAAGGCATGAGGGATCGGTATCGCGGTACGCGGATTTTAGAGTAAAGTAGAGTCACCGTTAGCTCGTGGGTCTCCACATGCAGCAACTTCCACGTAGTGAGACCTGGGTCGTTAATACTTGCAAAGTTTAATTGTAAATTTTTAAATGCAAGTATTACCGAGCGAATGGCTGCATATTGTATTACTTTTCCAATATCTTTACAAACTAATTCCAACTAAATATTAATATATTTCCATCTTATATAGCTAATAATTCTTCGAAAGAAGAAATATAACAGAATTTATTGTACAATAATTTCTTACAGAACGACAAGGAAATTATTCTATCTCTCTTTTATGTCCGCTGTCATTTCTATTTCTTCTTATTTACTCTCATTAATTATTCTTTATATATCTCGGGTGGGACCCACAGGAGGGGCCTGTGGGCGAGGGCTTCTGTGCGGGCTGCTGTCTCAGCATCATATAGAACTGTTTCTATTGTCTTATCTTTTTGGGGCTCTCTATTCCTCTCTTTCTGGGGCTCTCTTTTCTTTCTCCGGCTATCGTTTCTATCTCATATTTTTCATTTTTAATTATGTTTTCAATTATGTTATTAATATGTTATTTCCTTTTAATTATGTTTTTAATTATGTGTTTAATCGTGTTTTTAATTATATTTTTAATTATGTTTTGGATTATGTTCTTAATTATATTTTTAATATATTTCTATTAATTATGATTTAGTTGCTTTAGGTAGGATTCATAGGATGATGCATGCTGCTTCTCTTTTCGTTTCTTTTTCTAGGTCTCTTATCTATTTATATATATTTTCTATTTGTATTTTATATATGTGTATATATATTATTTTCTGTTTTATATATTTTTTTCTTCTCTTTTTTTTCCTCTTTATCTTTTTCTTTTACAGGATAGGTCATCGAGGGATAGGTTCATCTGCGGACGGATGCGTCGTCGCCTGGCTGGATTCATCATCGATTTTTACACGCGTATACGGGAAGGATAGGAAGAACACTGGCGCGCGTGTCGGCGGGCACAGGCGTTGGTGTTCTCGGGCGCGATTATATTACGTTAGATTGTTCGAATCGAAAACGCGAATTGTAGAGTAGAGTCATCGTTTTTCTAACATTCGCGTGGGTGTTCGGGCGCGATTAAAGGTCCTACCGTGGACTTCGTTTGATTTCTTCAAAATTTCGATGGGGGTACTTCGCGAATTTCGGCTTAATAGTAGAATCTACGTAATTATAACACACACGTGAGTGTCGCGACGCGATTAGTATTTCTAAGGAGTGCGCTTTGTTTGTTCGAATTCGGAAAGCACAAATTCGAATGTGCTTAATAATCCGTTATGTCTGAAGCAGACGGTGCAACGGTGGAGCTATCTGTAAGAGGTGTGTTGTAGCTAAGCTACGCATACCCTGTTAGTTAAGAAGCCAGTGCATTGAAGCGGAAAGGTATAGCGGATCGGTTCGCGGAACGCGGATTTTAGAGTAGAGTCACCGTCAGTCCGTGGGTCTCCAAATGCAGCAACTTCCACGTAGTGAGACCTGGGTCAGTATTACTTGCATACTCTAATTATAAATTCTTTAACGCAAGTATTACTGAGCGAATGGCTGCATATTTTTTACTTTTCCAATATCTTTTTAATCTAATTCCAACTGAACATTAATATTTTTCCACTTTATAATGCTAATAATACTTCAAACGAAGAAATATAGCAGAATTCTATTGTACAATTTCTCAGAGAAACGAAAAGGAAATTTCTCTATCACACTTTAATGTCCGCTGTCATTTCTATTTTTTCCTATTTATTATAATTAATTATCCTTTATAAGTCTCGGGTGGGACCCACTGGTGGGGCCTGTGGGCGAGGGCTTCTGTGCGGGCTGCTGTCTCAGCATCATATAGAACTGTTTCTCTTGTCTTTTCTTTTTGGGGTTCTTTTTTCTATTTCATATTTTGCATTCTTATTTACTATTATTAATTATGATTTATTAGTCTCGGGTGGGACCCATGGGATGGGGACATGGGTGTGGGCCTCTGTGCGGGTTGCTGTCTTAGCATCGTGTAGAGCTGCTTCTATTTTCTTATCTTTCTGCAGCTTCCTTTTCTATCTAATATTTTTCTTATTTAATTATGTATCTAATTATGTTATTAATATGTTATTTCTTTTCATTATGTCTTTTCAGATTATTATTATGTTATTTCTTTTTAATTATGTTTTTATGGTTTTAATTATGTTTTTAATATATTCTTATTAATTATGATTTACAGGTTTTAGATAGGAACCATTAGATGAAGCGGACTGTTGTTTCAGCAGCATGCAAAGCTACTTTTATTTTCTTATCTTTCAGCATATCTCTTTTATTACTCATATTATTTTCTTTAATTATATTTTTAATTATGTTATTAATATGTTATTTCTTTTTATTATGTCTTTTCAGATATTTATTATGTTATTTCTTTTTAATTATGTCTTTTTAATATTTATTTATGTTATTTTTTTTAATTATGTTTTTATGTTTTTAGGTTTGTTATTAATATAATCTAATTAATTTTAATTTTTAAGCATTAGGTAGGACCCATGAGATGAAGAGGACTGTTGTTTTAGCAGCGTGGAGCTACTTCTATTTTCTTATCTTTCTTTTATTCATTTTCTTTTTTTCTTTTTCAGAATAGATCATCAAGGGATAGGTTCATCTGCTACCGGATGGTATATCGCATGTCAGAATTCATCATCGATTTTTACGCGGTTACGGGAAGGATAGGAAGAACACTGACGTGCGTGTCGGCGTGCACAAGCGTGGGTGTTCTCGGGCGCGATTATATTACGTTTGATTGTTCGAATCGAAAACGCGAATTTAGAGTAGAGTCATCGTTTTTCTAACACTCACGTGAATATACGCGGGCGCGACTTAAAAGTCCTACCGGGGACTTCGTTTAAATTTTTGCTCGAATATTCGATTAGATTACCTCGCGAACGCGTTTTTTTAGAGTAGAGTCACCGTTTTCCGAGCACTTGCGTGGGTGTCCGGGCGCGATTAAAAGTCCTACCATGGACTTCGTTTAGTGTTGAAATTCGGGGTGCGCGAACGGTTTACCTTGTAGTGCTGTACATAGCTGGCTGATGTTATGACAATCCTAATGTTTGGTAGCGGGGCGGAAATCCCGACAAATATCATGGAAAGTCTAAATACCGGTTAGCATATGTCACTTTGGATTTCAACTTAGAGTCATCGTTATTCTAACACCCGCGTGGGTGTTCGCGTGCGCGATTAAAAGTCCTACCGGGGTCTTCGTTTTGTTTGTTCGAATATTCGATTAGTTTATTTAGAGTAGAGTCACCGATTTTCGAACTCTTGCGTGGGTGTACGGGCGCGATTAAAAGTCCTATCATGGACTTCGTTTTAGTGTTGAAATTCGGGGTGCGCTTCGGATTTCAACTTAGAGTCACCGTTATTCTAACACTCACGTAAGAGTTCGCTTGCGCGATTGAAAGTCCTACCGGGGACTTCGTTTTATTTCTTCGACATATCGATTAGATTACTTCGCGAATTTGGATAGAACAGTAGAATCTACGTAACTATAACAAACGTGAGTGTCGCGAACGCGATTAATGCGCTTTAATTGTTCGAAATTCGGATGCACGAATTCAGATGTGCTTAATAATCCGTTATGCCTGAGGCGGAGGGTGTCGAACGGTTAAGCTTTCTGTAAGTGGAGTCCCTGTAGCTAAGGCTAGATACTTCGTGTTAGCTTTGTCCCATGCCCAAGATATCCGAAGCGGAAGGCATGAGGGATCGGTATCGCGGTACGCGGATTTTAGAGTAAAGTAGAGTCACCGTTAGCTCGTGGGTCTCCACATGCAGCAACTTCCACGTAGTGAGACCTGGGTCGTTAATACTTGCAAAGTTTAATTGTAAATTTTTAAATGCAAGTATTACCGAGCGAATGGCTGCATATTGTATTACTTTTCCAATATCTTTACAAACTAATTCCAACTAAATATTAATATATTTCCATCTTATATAGCTAATAATTCTTCGAAAGAAGAAATATAACAGAATTTATTGTACAATAATTTCTTACAGAACGACAAGGAAATTTATCTATCACAATTTTATATCCGTTGTCATTTCTATTTATTCTTATTTACTCTCATTAATTATTCTTTATATATCTCGGGTGGGACCCACAGGAGGGGCCTGTGGGCGAGGGCTTCTGTGCGGGCTGCTGTCTCAGCATCATATAGAACTGTTTCTCTTGTCTTATCTTTTTGGGGCTCTCTATTCTTATCCTTCTGGGGCTCTCTTTTCTTTCTCCGGCTCTCGTTTCTATCTCATATTTTTCATTTCTAATTATGTCTTCAATTATGTTATTAATATGTTATGTCCTTTCAATTATGTATTCTTAATATTTATTTATGTTGCTTCTTTCTAATTATGTATTTAATTATGTGTTTATGCTTTTAATTATGTTCATTTTCTTTTTATATTATATATATATATATATATATATATATATATATATATATATATTATGTTTTATTTTATGTATTTTTTATTCTTTCTCTTATTTTCTGCTTACGTTCTTCTTTTCCAGGATAGGTCATCGAGGGATAGGTTCATCTGCGGACGGATGCGTCGTCGCCTGGCTGGATTCATCATCGATTTTTACACGCGAATACGGGAAGGATAGGAAGAACACTGGCGCGCGTGTCGGCGGGCACAGGCGTTGGTGTTCTCGGGCGCGATTATATTACGTTTGATTGTTCGAATCGAAAACGCGAATTGTAGAGTAGAGTCATCGTTTTTCTAACATTCGCGTGGGTGTTCGGGCGCGATTAAAGGTCCTACCGTGGACTTCGTTTGATTTCTTCAAAATTTCGATGGGGGTACTTCGCGAATTTCGTCTTAATAGTAGAATCTACGTAATTATAACACACACGTGAGTGTCGCGACGCGATTAGTATTTCTAAGGAGTGCGCTTTATTTGTTCGAATTCGGAAAGCACAAATTCGAATGTGCTTAATAATCCGTTATGTCTGAAGCAGACGGTGCAACGGTGGAGCTATCTGTAAGAGGTGTGTTGTAGCTAAGCTACGCATACCCTGTTAGTTAAGAAGCCAGTGCATTGAAGCGGAAAGGTATAGCGGATCGGTTCGCGGAACGCGGATTTTAGAGTAGAGTCACCGTCAGTCCGTGGGTCTCCAAATGCAGCAACTTCCACGTAGTGAGACCTGGGTCAGTATTACTTGCATACTCTAATTATAAATTCTTTAACGCAAGTATTACTGAGCGAATGGCTGCATATTGTATTACTTTTCCAATATCTTTACAAACTAATTCCAACTAAATATTAATATATTTCCATCTTATATAGCTAATAATTCTTCGAAAGAAGAAATATAACAGAATTTATTGTACAATAATTTCTTACAGAACGACAAGGAAATTTATCTATCACAATTTTATATCCGTTGTCATTTCTATTTATTCTTATTTACTCTCATTAATTATTCTTTATATATCTCGGGTGGGACCCACAGGAGGGGCCTGTGGGCGAGGGCTTCTGTGCGGGCTGCTGTCTCAGCATCATATAGAACTGTTTCTCTTGTCTTATCTTTTTGGGGCTCTCTATTCTTATCCTTCTGGGGCTCTCTTTTCTTTCTCCGGCTCTCGTTTCTATCTCATATTTTTCATTTCTAATTATGTCTTCAATTATGTTATTAATATGTTATGTCCTTTCAATTATGTATTCTTAATATTTATTTATGTTGCTTCTTTCTAATTATGTATTTAATTATGTGTTTATGCTTTTAATTATGTTCATTTTCTTTTTATATTATATATATATATATATATATATATATATATATATTATATTCTTTTTATATTATATATATATATATATATATATATATATATATATATTATGTTTTATTTTATGTATTTTTTATTCTTTCTCTTATTTTCTGCTTACGTTCTTCTTTTCCAGGATAGGTCATCGAGGGATAGGTTCATCTGCGGACGGATGCGTCGTCGCCTGGCTGGATTCATCATCGATTTTTACACGCGAATACGGGAAGGATAGGAAGAACACTGGCGCGCGTGTCGGCGGGCACAGGCGTTGGTGTTCTCGGGCGCGATTATATTACGTTTGATTGTTCGAATCGAAAACGCGAATTGTAGAGTAGAGTCATCGTTTTTCTAACATTCGCGTGGGTGTTCGGGCGCGATTAAAGGTCCTACCGTGGACTTCGTTTGATTTCTTCAAAATTTCGATGGGGGTACTTCGCGAATTTCGGCTTAATAGTAGAATCTACGTAATTATAACACACACGTGAGTGTCGCGACGCGATTAGTATTTCTAAGGAGTGCGCTTTGTTTGTTCGAATTCGGAAAGCACAAATTCGAATGTGCTTAATAATCCGTTCTGTCTGAAGCAGACGGTGCAAACGGTGGAGCTATCTGTAAGAGGTGTGTTGTAGCTAAGCTACGCATACCCTGTTAGTTAAGAAGCCGGTGCATTGAAGCGGAAAGGTATAGCGGATCGGTTCGCGGAACGCGGATTTTAGAGTAGAGTCACCGTCAGTCCGTGGGTCTCCACATGCAGCAACTTCCACGTAGTGAGACCTGGGTCAGTATTACTTGCATACTCTAATTATAAATTCTTTAACGCAAGTATTACTGAGCGAATGGCTGCATATTTTTTACTTTTCCAATATCTTTTTAATCTAATTCCAACTGAACATTAATATTTTTCCACTTTATAATACTAATAATACTTCAAAGGAAGAAATATAGCAGAATTATATTGTACAATTTCTCAGAGAAACGAAAAGGAAATTTCTCTATCACACTTTAATGTCCGCTGTCATTTCTATTTTTTCCTATTTATTATAATTAATTATCCTTTATAAGTCTCGGGTGGGACCCACTGGTGGGGCCTGTGGGCGAGGGCTTCTGTGCGGGCTGCTGTATCAGCATCATATAGAACTGTTTCTCTTGTCTTCTCTTTTTGGGGCTCTCTTTTCTATTTCATATTTTGCATTCTTATTTACTATTATTAATTATGATTTATTAGTCTCGGGTGGGACCCATGGGATGGGGACATGGGTGTGGGCCTCTGTGCGGGTTGCTGTCTTAGCATCGTGTAGAGCTGCTTCTATTTTCTTATCTTTCTGCAGCTTCCTTTTCTATCTAATATTTTTCTTATTTAATTATGTATCTAATTATGTTATTAATATGTTATTTCTTTTCATTATGTCTTTTCAGATTATTATTATGTTATTTCTTTTTAATTATGTTTTTATGGTTTTAATTATGTTTTTAATATATTCTTATTAATTATGATTTAGAGGTTTTAGGTAGGAACGATTAGATGAAGCGGATTGTTGTTTCAGCAGCATGCAAAGCTACTTTTATTTTCTTATCTTTCAGCATATCTCTTTTATTACTCATATTTTTTTCTTTAATTATATTTTTAATTATGTTTTTTAATATATTATTTCATTTTATTATGTCTTTTCAGATATTTATTATGTTATTTCTTTTTAATTATGTCTTTTTAATATTTATTTATGTTATTTTTTTTAATTATGTTTTTATGTTTTTAGGTGTGTTATTAATATAATCTAATTAATTTTAATTTTTAAGCATTAGGTAGGACCCATGAGATGAAGAGGACTGTTGTTTTAGCAGCGTGGAGCTACTTCTATTTTCTTATCTTTCTTTTATTCATTTTCTTTTTTTCTTTTTCAGAATAGATCATCAAGGGATAGGTTCATCTGCTACCGGATGGTATATCGCATGTCAGAATTCATCATCGATTTTTACGCGGTTACGGGAAGGATAGGAAGAACACTGACGTGCGTGTCGGCGTGCACAAGCGTGGGTGTTCACGGGCGCGATTATATTACGTTTGATTGTTCGAATCGAAAACGCGAATTTAGAGTAGAGTCATCGTTTTTCTAACACTCACGTGAATATACGCGGGCGCGACTTAAAAGTCCTACCGGGGACTTCGTTTAAATTTTTGCTCGAATATTCGATTAGATTACCTCGCGAACGCGTTTTTTTAGAGTAGAGTCACCGTTTTCCGAGCACTTGCGTGGGTGTCCGGGCGCGATTAAAAGTCCTACCATGGACTTCGTTTAGTGTTGAAATTCGGGGTGCGCGAACGGTTTACCTTGTAGTGCTGTACATAGCTGGCTGATGTTATGACAATCCTAATGTTTGGTAGCGGGGCGGAAATCCCGACAAATATCATGGAAAGTCTAAATACCGGTTAGCATATGTCACTTTGGATTTCAACTTAGAGTCATCGTTATTCTAACACCCGCGTGGGTGTTCGCGTGCGCGATTAAAAGTCCTACCGGGGACTTCGTTTTGTTTGTTCGAATATTCGATTAGTTTATTTAGAGTAGAGTCACCGATTTTCGAACTCTTGCGTGGGTGTACGGGCGCGATTAAAAGTCCTATCATGGACTTCGTTTTAGTGTTGAAATTCGGGGTGCGCTTCGGATTTCAACTTAGAGTCACCGTTATTCTAACACTCACGTGAGAGTTCGCTTGCGCGATTGAAAGTCCTACCGGGGACTTCGTTTTATTTCTTCGACACATCGATTAGATTACTTCGCGAATTTGGATAGAACAGTAGAATCTACGTAACTATAACAAACGTGAGTGTCGCGAACGCGATTAATGCGCTTTGATTGTTCGAAATTCGGATGCACGAATTGAGATGTGCTTAATAATCCGTTATGCCTGAGGCGGAGGGTGTCGAACGGTTAAGCTTTCTGTAAGTGGAGTCCCTGTAGCTAAGGCTAGATACTTCCTGTTAGCTTTGTCCCATGCCCAAGATATCCGAAGCGGAAGGCATGAGGGATCGGTATCGCGGTACGCGGATTTTAGAGTAAAGTAGAGTCACCGTTAGCTCGTGGGTCTCCACATGCAGCAACTTCCACGTAGTGAGACCTGGGTCGTTAATACTTGCAAAGTTTAATTGTAAATTTTTAAATGCAAGTATTAGCGAGCGAATGGCTGCATATTGTATTACTTTTCCAATATCTTTACAAACTAATTCCAACTAAACATTAACATATTTTCATTCTATATAGCTAATAATACTTTAAAAGATGAAATTTAGCAGAAATTTATTGTACAATAATTTCTCGGAGAAACGAAAAGGAAATTATTCTATCTCTCTTTTATGTCCGCTGTCATTTCTATTTCTTCTTATTTACTCTCATTAATTATTCTTTATATATCTCGGGTGGGACCCACAGGAGGGGCCTGTGGGCGAGGGCTTCTGTGCGGGCTGCTGTCTCAGCATCATATAGAACTGTTTCTATTGTCTTATCTTTTTGGGGCTCTCTATTCCTCTCTTTCTGGGGCTCTCTTTTCTTTCTCCGTCTATCGTTTCTATCTCATATTTTTCATTTTTAATTATGTTTTCAATTTTGTTATTAATATGTTATGTCCTTTCAATTATGTATTCTTAATATTTGTTTATGTTTCTTCTTTCTAATTATGTATTTAATTATGTGTTTAATTATGTGTTTATGCTTTTAATTATGTTCATTTTCTGTTTATATTATGTATATATATATTATGTTTTATTTTATGTATTTTTTATTCTTTCTCTTATTTTCTGCTTACGTTCTTCTTTTCCAGGATAGGTCATCGAGGGATAGGTTCATCTGCGGACGGATGCGTCGTCGCCTGGCTGGATTCATCATCGATTTTTACACGCGAATACGGGAAGGATAGGAAGAACACTGGCGCGCGTGTCGGCGGGCACAGGCGTTGGTGTTCTCGGGCGCGATTATATTACGTTTGATTGTTCGAATCGAAAACGCGAATTGTAGAGTAGAGTCATCGTTTTTCTAACATTCGCGTGGGTGTTCGGGCGTGATTAAAAGTCCTACCGTGGACTTCGTTTGATTTCTTCAAAATTTCGATGGGAGTACTTCGCGAATTTCGGCTTAATAGTAGAATCTACGTAATTATAACACACACGTGAGTGTCGCGACGCGATTAGTATTTCTAAGGAGTGCGCTTTGTTTGTTCGAATTCGGAAAGCACAAATTCGAATGTGCTTAATAATCCGTTCTGTCTGAAGCAGACGGTGCAAACGGTGGAGCTATCTGTAAGAGGTGTGTTGTAGCTAAGCTACGCATACCCTGTTAGTTAAGAAGCCGGTGCATTGAAGCGGAAAGGTATAGCGGATCGGTTCGCGGAACGCGGATTTTAGAGTAGAGTCACCGTCAGTCCGTGGGTCTCCACATGCAGCAACCTCCACGTGGTGAGACCTGGGTCGATAGTACTTCTGATATATCGTAATTTATATGTAAATTATATAACATAAGTACTATCGGGCAAATGGCTGCATATTTTAATTGATTTTCAATATTTTTCCTAATTCGAACTAAACGTTAAAGTACTTAGATTTTCATTTATTAATCATATTTCTGCAAATAAATTGATTACATAAAATTGTAAATTAATTTCTTAGATCAATGAAAAATTCTATATTCATTATTATTGTTATATATTCTTAATTATTGAAATGCATTAGCATATCATAGTTGGAACAATGATTCTTGTTTAAAATGATGGAATTATCGACAGGGAGGATCTCGAGTGTCCGCAGAGTGCCATCTATCGATAAAATAGTCCCGTCGATAAAATAAATATCATAAATACCTTTCGGTAAAATAGAAATCGATAATACCTTCGATATAGTAAAAATTAAATATATCATTTATATATTGTCGATAAATTGAAGAAGTAAAATTCTATTTAAAAACAAGCATATCTATGGTCGGTAATACAGATTATACCGAGGATGCAATAAAATTCGAAATGTCAAATACATGTTTGTCGAGATACAACAAACATCATTTAAGCTTCCATTTTAATGATCCTATTGTTATATACATTTATATATATATATATATATATATATATATATATATATGTATAAGCATTTTATATCTAATAATAATATAATATGAAACATTTGAGAAATAATAATTTAAGTTAGAAGTCATAGAAAAAGTATGAGATCTTTTAAGTATGCGCATCAAGTTATGCTCAATCATTATATTGTTTTTATTTGCCAGTGAAGCGAAAAATAGCTTTAGCAGGCGCGCCCAGAAACATTACGTACATTCAACTTCCGGCTATCCGTACAGAACACAGTGCTCGCACACTGAGCATTTATACGCTTCCATAGCAGACCCATTTCCTTGACGAACAAAGATCTTTTCAAACTTGTCCCTAAAACTATAACGTTGCTAATATAGAGCGACATTTTACTTTCCATAAATATTACGTTCAATAGAAATTATTCCAAAATCATTCACTACGTATCTATTATCCATTATTTATTCGATTATTCCATTGAACAGAATTATTTGTTTGTTCTCAAATAAACCTTACCATTTTCTTTCGAATTCTTTTTGTTTCTAACGTTGCTATGTTCATCGATCATTATCGTACCTATATAATAACGTTTACTTTAATATTTTCATGAATCAATAAATAAATTGCGAGGACGGTCGAGTGCTGAAAAAAAAGAAAGAAAAATAAATAAATAAAAATAATGAAAAATAGAAAAGAAAATAAAGAAGAAAATAGAGAAGAAAATAGAGAAGAAAATAAAAAGGAAAATTCACAAACGTAATTGATTGATTTTTTAATATATATATCAAAACATATAGGAAGACAAATGGGATCGTTAGAGAGTTAAAATCGTATTATATAGGAAATGGTTTCCAATCTATACGTACCGAGCAGGTGGTGTTAAGGAAAACGAGCGCGATACCAGCGTGGTTCAAATTTTAAACAGAAGATCGGACACGGCGCTTGCCATCTGGGGCTTCTTCTACGATCTGTAAAACCCATACGGTGCATTTGTCTTGACGTTACAAAAGGCTACCTATAAAAATTTCGATGCACATTATAAGATTTTTTAATAAGTTTTTTGAAAAAAATTAAATCAAATAATACATTATGTATTGTGTACATATATATATACATATATATATATACGTATAATGAAGGCAGGTGTGTATATGCATAATGTCGATTCAAATGGCATTGTATTATATCGTATACGCATTTCTCGATTCGTTTTAATTAAAAAGTGAAGAAAATAACATCGCCTTGCTTCTGTTTGACTTTACGATAAAGGAAATAATTTAATTCGATTGCTCGAAAGTTAATCAAACGAAAAATAATTGAATCTCCTAATGTGCACAATTTTTTTTTCTTTTTTTTTTTTTCTTCTTTTTTTTCTCACTTTTCGATCGTCATTTAGCTATCGATCATTTACGTATGTAAGTAATTAATTAAACGAGAGATAACAAATAACTTTTAGCTTGTTCGCTTGCATGCGCATCGTACGCATATACGGTGTCATGTATTAACGAATAAATTATGCGAATAATAATAATATAAAAAAAAAAAAAAAAAAAAAAAAGAGAAAAAAAGAAGAAAAAAAGAAGAAAAAAAAATCAAGGTAAAAAGATACGAAGGATAAAGTGAATATAAATAACGCGCGTTATATCCCATGAATAAAAATCAACTATGAGCGGGATTGGAGGGAGTAGTAGGGGAGGGTGTTCTTTTACCAGGTGAGGGGCGAGGGGGTAGGTGGAGGGGGGGGGGTAAGTAAAACGTTTATCGTTAGTAAAATAAAATGTTCGTCTTTAAAATATTTCGAAAAAAAGGTATTGATTCTATTTCTTTGTAATAGAAAATCTCGGATGGTACACGTAGAGAATGGTATTCGTATGAAAGGAAAATAATATTGCGTAGGTAAATGCTGAGGAGCTAAACCAAGAGACCGGTACAATTTCGGTGGGAGCACGTTAAGGAGCGGGAAGGAGATGGGAGGAGTTGGAAGGGAAGGGGATGGGAGAGTGGTTTGTTGACGAGTAGTCCTTAACACAACGAAAAAGCAGGTATAGAGGAGGGACCAAAAACCGTTTGAAACTTAGTGGCGGATATGACGAAGAGAATGAGATTGAGAGAGAAAGAAAAAGAAAAGAAAAAAAGAGGAAAAAAAGAAATGGAAAAAAGAAAAAGGAGAGAAAAAAAAGAAGAAGGAAGAAAAAAGAAAAAAAGAAAGAAAGAAAGAAAGAAAGAAAGAAAAGAGATAAAGTGCATTTTGGCGGTGCACGGTCCGGAAAAGGAGAGGTAGAAAAGAAGAGAAAAGAAGAGAACAGAACAGAACAGAACAGATGGAAAAAAGCTAAGGGGTAGGTAAGATCTGAACGTTTCTTGGAAAAACGAATGGTCCTCTTGCTCTCTGGAACCTCTCTTCCTCTCTCTCTCTCTCTCTCTCTCTCTCTCTCTCTCTCTCTCTCTCTCTCTCTCTTTCTCTCTTTTTCTCATGGTCTCTCATGGTTGGTGAAAATCCTTACGGACGGACGATGTCGAACAAAGAAAAATGTTCCTTCTTGGGGTGACGGTCCTACATATAGGCCGTTGGTTGGGGCAAGCTGCAAACGTTTTACTACAACATGATCGGCAATGTCCTGCTGGCATCTACATACATACATACATACATACATACATACATACATACATACATACATACATACATACATACATACATACATACATACATACATACATACATACATACATACATACATACATACATACATACATACATACATACATACATACATACATACATACATACTTACATATATACATATAAGAAATTAAAGAAGGTAGAAAAGTTAGATGGTGTATATGCTAGAGTAGGTGAAAGAGAGAGACCTTCAAAATATCCTGCGAGAAGAAAACATTTAGCGCTTGCATGCGCGTTCTCTCTCTCTTTCTCTCTCTTTCTCTCTCGCAAATATCCCACAGTCAAAACTCTTCCTCTATCGAAGAGATATGTACTCATACATGCATGCATGCATGCGAACGAACGAACGAACGAACGAACGAATGAGCGAGCTAACACAAGTTTACTCGTCCCTGACACTCGTCGTAATTCCAAATCCAAAGTTCTCTCTGCGTTAAGGGTGAGATATTACAGAGGGAACAAGAAGGAGAAGGTCAACCCCTCGCGAGAATGGAAAAGAAGAGGACTCGAGTACAATTTGGAAAAGAAATTCAGGGGCAACTGTTAGCCTCGGTAAACGGCTGGTGTTGTAAAGAGAGAAAGAGAAAGAGAAAGAAAAAGAGAAAGGGATGAAGGGGAAGAGGCAAAGAGAGAGAGAGAGAGAGAAAGAGAGTGAAAGGGGAGGCGAAGCAAATGGTGGAAAAGGAGAGATCAAAGGGGATAAAAGGGAAAGAACGAGATGAACAATGAAAAGTAGAGACAGGAAAGAAGGAATAGTGGAAATAAGGAACGATGAGCGAGAGAAAGAGAGAGAAAGAGAGAGAGAGAGAGAGGACTTCTCTTGCCTGTGCCCATGGTGCACATACATATTCTTGTAAATGTGTCTGTATGTATTAGTTGGATCTCTTCTATCTTTCTCTCTCTATCTCTCTATTTATCTATCTATCTATCTATCTCTATCTCTATCTATCTTTCTCTATGTCGACATACATGTAAGTATATATACACAAGTATATATGCGTACATATATATATATGTATACATATATATATATATATATATATATAAGCGCGTGCCCGCGCAACCGACAGCAGATGCGCTCAGAGTGCAGCTGTCCTCCTACAAGTGGTTCTCAATCATCCCTTTTCTTCATTTTCTTTCCCCACCCCACTTCACTCTACTGTACACCGATCGAGCGCTGAGGTACGCGCGCGCGTTCACGCTCTCGCTCTCGCGGGCACGCTTCCGCGTGTGACAAAGGAAAACGCAGTAGTACACACATTTTGCTGCCCCGATAAACTACTCTGTGAGCGCTGCCCTTGCTCTTTTTCTCCTATCGGATTTCTCTTTGTTCCGACTCTTAACACACACACACATAATCGTATTACATACGCACTGCGTATTATACATATCTATATATGTATATATATGTATGGTGTGTGATATATATATATATATATATATATATATATATGTATTATGTGTAGCAAGAAGACCTTGAGATGTAACAAATTACATAATTCTCACGTTGTTAATGTTATTTTTGTTGTTGTAGTTGTGTTGTTGTTGTTATATGATTTTTAATAATTTTTGTCCTTCTCGATCGAGAAAAATATAAATATAAAGATTTGACGTATAAAATTGATCCGACATGATCCAAGAAGAAATTTCTATACTGATCGTTAATCTTCTCAATAATATTATTTATTCGTCAATATTTTGATCCGATGATTACGTCGAAAATGATTTATGTATGTCTTTTCAGACATTAAAAGATATACGTATTATTTTGTCACACACAAAAAAGTTATATGTAACTTATTATATTTTTTATATTGAGATTGATATTTTTAAGATTACGGTAAAAGAGAATTTTTATCTTTTCTTTTTTCAAGATCAAATATATCTGCATACTCTTTTTCTCTGTACTTTTCCTTTCAAAAAGGAAGGAAAATGAAAAATTTTTTAAAACAACGGATAAACTCACGTTCGCAAAATTATAAAAACATATATTTCCTTAGATATCACTTTCTTATAATCGTCGATTCATATATACATACATATTATGTATAATTACGTGTGAATATGCTATCAATTGCATCATATACTGTAAGAGCTTGTGAATTAATAAGAGGGGACACGACGAGAAGAATAATCAATCATCGCGATTAAATAGTAACGTCGTTTAAAATAAATCATTTAACAAGAAAGTTGCATAGAAATAATGTAGATCATGGAAATATCATTTTCAATTTATAATAATGATAAAAAAAGAAGAAAGAAAAAAAAAAAAAAGAAAATAGATTTTGTTTGTTGTCATTAAGGATAATAACGAACTATCGTACCAACAACAACAACAACAACAACAACAACAACAACAACAACAACGTTTTTACTTTGTCCATGATACTGTAAGATGCAATAATCTGAAAAATATCATATATTTCTAATTAATTCTTTCAATGATTAGGATTTATCTTGTAATAGATAGTTAATAAATCATTGGTGTAATAAAATGTGTATCCATCTATAAGAGTATATTAAAATATTATGAATGAATTTATGTTGATTCCTCTTTAATCGACAATACGATTAATGCCTACGATAAACCGTTGCAACCTGCTATGCTGGGATTGCTCGTTGAAGCCGAGAGAGAAGCACGTGGTCGTCCTAAGTTCCAGCTGTCCCAGGTGAAGGAAAGAAACGACCGGATGAATAGTCCTTGAAAGCAACCGTGTTGTTATCTGCAAACGAGAACCTAGTTTATGATATATAACACATAAATAAATAAATAAATAAATATATATATATATAATATTTCTAGAATATATATTTCTACATATCATTTTTCCATATAACTATGATTTTTCTAATGAACACCGTTATCAATGAACAACATTTTTTAGCAATAAAATTTATTGCACATTGATATAGTCTTGAAATTACTTAGAAAATTTCTAATTAATCATAAAGATTTATTTACAACGGCGCATTAGTGTATGTATCTGGGAAAGAAGAGATAGTAAAAAAAAGATTTTTTTTTTTTTTTAAATGACAATGGTACGAGTAATCAGTTGAAGTGAAAAAGGAAAAAAGAAAAAGGAAAGAGAGAGAGAGAGAGAGAGAGAGAGACAGAAAAAAAACGGACAGTTTAAAAAGGAAAGAAGAATTTTTAATAGCGTAGTATTGTTAGTTTTAAATTATAATAAATCAAATCGAGAAAGAGAGAAAGAGAAAAAGAAAAGAGAAGAATGAGAGAGATGGTTAGTTCTTTTTCTTTTTTTGCAACGTCTTCATCGTCAGTTACACGGTGAAGAAGGATGTAAAAGACCAACCAAACCAAACCAAACCAAACCAAACCAACCAACCAACGAACGAATGAACGAATGAACGAACGAACGAACAAACGAACAAAAATGGTGTATATAGTTGAGTCTTGAAAGGTGGGTAGTAGAAAATCCAGGACAGCTGATACAATTTTGGCGGGCTCCTCGATGGCGGATCGGTACACGACAAAGGAGTATCGGCTAAGGAGAGGAAAAAGAGAGGGGTAGTGGGGTAAACCAAAAGGAAAGCAAGTAGATGAAGTAAGAGGGGGATCGAAAGGAAGAAAAAAGACAGAAAGAGAAAGAGAAAGAGAGAGAGAAAGAGAGAAAGGGACACCGGATGGATAGACGAAGAAATCCAACAGAAAGAGAAAGAGAGAGAAGGCGAGAAAAGGGACGAAATGGTGGAAAGGGGGAGGATTTGAAGTCTCTCTCTCTCTCTCTCTTTCTGTGTATATATGTGTTTGTGTGTGTGTATTGCTGCTGATCCTGCTGTTGCTGTTGTGTTGTTGTTGCTGTTGCTGCTGCAGCTCCTGCTTCTCCTGCTTCGTCGTTGCTCTGTTAAATAAGAATAAGCTCCCCACCACCGAGAAGCCTGCGGGTACCTATATAGCCAGGGGCTTTCATGTACTCACGGCAGCCAAAAGGAATAAAGAGGCGGAACACCTGGCCACGAGCAGCAGTTTGCTCGAGAACGTCCTACGCGAAGCGTCGTTTGCATCCTCACTTCTTCTTCATCATAATCTTCATCCCATCGCCATAGTAATCATCATTATCAACTTCAACTTCATCATCATCATCATCATCATCATCATCATCATCATCATCATCATCGTCGTCGTCATCATCGTCATCTTCTTCAAGTCAGGATTTCTCTAGCAGTTTATATCTCTTCTGGCAAGAATTATCAGAGAATCGAAGAATACGTGCTGTTGTCGTGCCGCCACTGCCACTGCCGCCACTACCGTCTACTTTACTTTACTACTACGTCTTCTTCTTGGAGACATCGTTGTTCTGAAAGGAGTACCGGCTAAATTAGTTGTGTTTTGTGCGTTGTATATTATTGTGAAGATAAAGAAGAAGAAAGAGCGAACGAGCGAGAAAAGATCACGGCAAAGGAAAACAGTTGAATAAATATCTTCTCCTCATGTCTCTATCTCTCTCTCTCTCTCTCTCTCTCTCACTCACTCACTCACACATACACACATGAATGAGAGAAAAAACCACGAGGAGGACGACGAGGATGAAGAAGAGGAGGAGGTGGAGGAGGAGGAGGAGGAGGAGGAGGAGAAGGTAAACGTGTTGGTCCACGAGGGAATTTCTTCAAGAGGATCGGGTTATACGAAAAGTTCGATAATTTTTGTCGAGATTTCGATTGGTGTATGTATATATATATACATACATATATATATATACATATATATATATATGTATAAGTATATTTGTTATATATCTATCTATCTAACGCGATATAATCGTTCTTGTAAAATAATATTCGTAATAATGTACCCCTTTCTTTTCTTCTTTTTTTTTTAATTCGCGATTAGAAAATTTCATTCGAAATATCATTAATTATTATTATTATTCGGTGCTTGTTGTTTTTTTTATTCGTTGAACATTAGAAACGTGCCGTGATCATCATCTTCTCTAAATTATTCGTTCTTGTGAGGATGTGGCTCCTCTCTCTTTCTCTTTCTCTCTTTCTTTCTCCCCCACTCTCTCTCTCTCTCTCTCTCTCTCTCCCCCACTCATTCAGTCATTCTCTTCTTATCTTTCTTTTTCATCAGTAGTCATTGCGTCGACGTTGATGTCGTCGTTGTCGTCGTCATCGACGTCGTCGTCTTCGTCGTTATCAGCATCGTCATCGTCTTACACAACGCGCGCGTCGTTCGAACATTATCGATGATAATCCCTCCTCCCGGCCCCCCCCTTTCCATTATTTCTTCTCTTCGCGTTTACTCGAAAACAATATACAATGGATCACAAAACTATAATAAAAATATAACGATAGATCATAAGTATAAATGTATCGATCTTTTTTTTTTTTTTTTTTCTTAAGTAACTTTCCAAAGATAAAACAAAAATAAAAACAAAGAATGATCTATTAAAATAGATGGATTAATTTCAAATCAAAATAGTTTTCGAGAAATTAACATGTGGAATTCGTTCTCATTCGAAAAAAGTAATATTCGTTCATCAAAAGAAAAATAATAATCTATCCTCATAATTCGTTGTTACGTACATACATTCATGCATATATATATACATGTAATATACATTACATATATACATACGTACATACGAACATACATACGTACATGCAAACATACATACATACATACATACATGCAAACATTCATACATGCAACATACATACATACATACATGCAAACATCATGCAAACATACATACATACATACATGCAAACATACATACATACATACATACAAACATACATACATACATGCAAACATACATACATACATACATACATGCAAACATACATACATACATACATACATGCAAACATACATACATACATGCAAACATACAACATACATACATACATACATACATACATACATAAAAACACATAACGAAAGGGCTCTTCGATTTGGAGACTAACCGCCAAGGCCAAATCGTAGGGTCTCGTCCCGCGCGCACGTCCGTACACGCACACACACATATACATATATATACATATATATTATGTACTACATATATACAGGAACACATATATACCAGGAAACACTTTGGTGGGGTGCTCGATGCACATTTTCTGTCGACAAGAACGCGCGAACCTACAAAATTGGAGGGCTCTGTCGGCGGTGTGTTCCATAGTCCACGTCGTTCGTTGCGTCGTTGTGTAGTAGTAGTAGTAGTAGAGTAGTGTGGTAGAGTAGTAGTAGTGTAGTAGCAGTAGTGTAGTAGTGTAGTAGTAGTAGTAGTAGTAGTAGTAGTAGTAGTAGTTGACGACTCCAGCAGAACTTTTACAGGAACCCCGGCAAATTGTTTCGTAGATTTCTTTTCATTGGGTAACCACAAAAAAATTCGAAGAATACTCATGTATACTTCCCCTTTTTAAGCTGAAGTCCTCTCTCACGCGGTCGTCAATTCCTGAAAATATAATATACCTAAGATAGTTTTGTTTTGGCATTTATAATAATTTATGTCGTGCCCAAAAATAATATCGATTGATTTCGAACAACAAAGATAGTAGTTCGACGAGATTGATGATCACTTAGTCTTTTTTTTATTCGTGATTTTCTTTTCTTTTCTTTTTTTTTTTTTTTTTTTTTTTTTTTTTTAATTCTTTTTTATTTAAGACGCGCGTTGAAAACAAGTGAAACAAAAAATATACATGAAAATCCTACGAAACTTTTTTACCTACGTTTTGATGAAAGGTGGTAGGGTCTCTCTTTCTCTCTCTGTCTCTTTCTCTCTCTCTCTCTCTGTCTTTCTCTCTTTCTATCGTATGGTAGGGAGGGTATCTATCGTTCCTTTGTTCAGCTCAGAATGAAAGGAGACGACGCGTTTTATACTGTCCGAAATTTGAGTCGATTCGTAACCCCACTCTCTTGAACGTGGCCAACCGGTACAATTCCTTTTAGACCATGGGATATATGGGATATTGCACAAATCAAAACTAAAATGGTTCGTCGTGTTGCCGTCTACATAGGCTGCCATCAAGAAAAAAGTATTACGTTTATTTTGGATCCTGCTTTTAATGAAGAAAAATCGTAAACTACAACAAAATATATATATATATATGTGTGTGTGTATTATATGTATATATATATATATATAAAATTTGCATCGAAGATAGGTCGAGATTTGTGACAATGTTTCATTCATTAATTATATAATATTGCACTTGTCCCGGCCTATCGGAATGCACTTTGTAACATCTCGAATAACTTAATTAATTTCATCTCTAAGAAGAATCAATCCAGCGGATAGAAGAAAATGACGAATAATAGGTTACATGCGAAGAATTGAAGAAGTTGAAGGAAAAAAATAAACGCTGCGTTCTTTTTTTGTTTCTTGCGCAGGCGCAGAAGAATGAAGAAGAAAAAAAAGAAAAAAAAAAAAAAGACAAACAGGAAGGAAAGAAAAATATTGACGGAGAGAAATTTCTGACGAGATTTTCTGTAGGCTGGGATGTGGGCATTATTTGTTACATGGATTTTAATTCAAATTGCACTCGTCCCGGCCTGCTGAATTTTCTCGATATATATCGTCCAATTATTTAATTATAATTATTATCGAATTTTTGCTTGTTGTACGACATTTTTTTTTTTTACACATCGATTGTCGTCCAATAAATGTGTTTTTTACCCATCGAATATATATAAACTCTGTTAATCATTCTTAAAAACAAACAAACGAACAAACTATCTTTCGTTACGTCCTTATGTTTATTGGTTATGTTCTTCATTATTGGATTTTATCGTGTATCGAATAAACGGATAATTAAATTTTCAATAGAAAAAAAAAGAAAAACAAAAAAATGGTTTATTCGTTTGGCATTTACCTTTCCATTCCGTCATCTTCCGAAAAGTTTATTCTCCCCCTTCCCTCCTCATATCGCTCCAATCTGCAAAAAAATGCGAATCCAGATATTACAATCAAGGAATAAAGAAGATATTTAATATAAACGATATTATAGACAGAAAAAATAGAGAAGATAGTTCTATACATTCATACAACAGCACTATGTGTCTACGTATGCTGATGTACATGTGTATATATATATATATATATGTATGTGTGTCGTATGAGATTCCCGAAGGGGAGAATGCTTGCTGCACGTTCATCCTCGCGTGACCTTGACCTTAATAGGAAAAGAGAACTTATTACGCGAGAAAATTTTGAACATAACCTCTTCGACACTTCGAAGATAACGTTTATCTATCGTTGTTAACTTATTCAACGTATAAATATGTTGTTTTGATGTCGCTACTGGAAAAAAAAAAGAAAAGAAAAAAAAGAAAAACGAAAGAGACACATGGTTATATATAATGACAAGTGAAGCGAGTGTAGGGAAGTGTAGTGAATATAGGATAGAAGAAAGGATTACAAAGGGGGTTGCTAGAATCTAAGCGGAAGGGTTAAAACCCATACATACAATGATGCTTTCGCTCGCATTATTAACGATCACACACGAATCGAAAGAAAGCTGTGCACATCTCTTTGTTTCCTCTCTCTCTCTCTCTCTCTTTCTCTCTCTCTCTCTCTACATACACATACGCATATGCACACACACATACGTAACCGTTCCACGAAACGGTTGCAGTAGTGAAAAAGAGAAGGATAGGGAGAAAAAAAGAAAGAAAGAAAGAAGGAAGGTAAAGAAGGTAAAGGAGAAGAAGAAGAAGAAGAAGAAGAGGAAGGAAGGAAGGAAGGAAAGAAGGAAGGAAGGAAGGTAAAGAAGGGAACGGGCAAAAAAGATGAAAGAGAAGGATTCTTCTCGCCGCGAACCTCGAATTCACATGATCGCTCTTCTCGTACCTCCTAAGATTCGGGTTTCCTGCGCGCGGCCGTGCATGCCTTAGGCGTGAAAAAGAAATGCTTTTGATATATAGTGATATGTACATATACATATGTATATATGTGTGTGTATGTGTATGTTGTGTCTACACACACATACACTTCATATGTATGTATATATATATATATGCATAATGCACGCACACATGCGTATATTTGATATATCTATACATACATCATCCTCCTTTGTCTACTACTCACTGACCGATCCCTCTTGATCGTGCCCGTCCGTTGTCTCCCTCTCTTTCTCTCTCTCTCTCTCTCACTCTCTCTCTCTCTCTCTTTTTCTCTATCTATCTTTCTTTTTCTTTCCTTCCTTCTCTCTCTCTTTTCTCTCTCTCTCTTTCTCTTTCGTTTTCTTGGAGTCCTTTCCGTGCATACTTCTCTCATACCTTCTTTCTTTCTTTCTTTCTTTCTTTCTTTTTTCTTTTCCTTTTTTCTTTTTTTTTTCCTTGATATGCGCTGTACCTACGCCTAGATCCGGCCATTTTAATTCGTCTCATATGCAGAAAGAAAGAGAGAGAGGAGAAAAAAAGAGAAGTACAAAGAGACGACGAAGAAAAACCTGATCAAAAGGAACACTCTTCTCCTGTAAGAAGAGAAACGGGGGTTTACGTTACGTTCGATCGAATGAGGAAACACAATAAAAGTAGTGGGGTTGTCTCCCCTCCTCCCTCCCTCCCTCCCCACCATAGAATCACGCGAATCCTGTTTTTCATTCATATACTATGGTGGAATACGCGTGTAACGCGCTGCGCAAGCATCCCCTTTAAAGAGTCCCACGGTTTGAAATAAAACACCTGGCTTCTTACGTGAGTAACGCGCCTCGTTCTCTCTCTACGTATGTACATCCGCTTACGCGCTCTCTCGCATACACATATATACGTACATACATAGATACGCACGCGCGCATACACACATACAGAAAGATCTTTACTGGGTAACACACACTTACGTTCTCACGGCGTAGGAACCCATGCATTTTCTCTCTCTTTCTCTCTGTCTGTCTCTCTGTCTCTTTCTCTCTCGTTCTTGATCGCTGCGTACTTCTTTTTCCCCGCTTATACGCCATCTCAGAACTGGGGTGTACGTGGTGGTGATGTTTTTACCTTCCTTATAAACTTTATTCAATTCTTTCCAATAGGGCAAAGGGTTCAGCATGCTATATAGAATATATAGCATTCATATGCAAAAGAAAAAGAAGAAGAAGAAGAAGAAGAAGGAAAAAAAAAAGAAAATAGAAAAGAAAGAAAAATAATTCGAAAAAATTCGAATCTCTCTGTATCTTGCGACCTACCAGCTGTTGCGAAGCCTTTTCTCTCTCTCTCTCTCTCTTATTCTCTCTCTCTCTCACTCTCTCTCTCTCTTTATTTAGGGGTGGCACAGAAAGATCTCGGGGATTAAAGATGATACGACCTGAAAGCGAGACGTTGTTGTTTTGTTTTTTTTTTCTTTTAACGGTAGTTTCTCACACATAACAATAACTTCGAGAATTCGTTATCATTTTTTTTTTGCCATCTTACCTAAAAAGCTTCCTTCAAATTTCCATCCAATGGTTATCATTACGTTAGAAATAAATCTTTCGAATAACGTCATTGATGGTTATATGATAGTTTTTCAAATGATGATGAGTATCGATATTAATTCAATCTACGAGAATATTTTTAATATATGTCTTAATTAATAATAGAACCTTTTTTTTTTCTTCTTTTTGTCTAATAAGTAACACAATAATTCGAGTACAGTCACAATAATGGCCACAGCGTGCAACGTACTGTAACAGAAATGACGAAGTATTCAAAATCCGTTATAGTTTAAAATGTATATATGTATATGTCTATGTATATATGTATATGTGTATATATATATACCAGTAAAATATATAATACATTTTTTTATATCTATTCGCGTTAATGCGAAAATATTGACAATATTTTTATTTTTGTATAATTCACTTAAATAATATTTTAAATTCTATTCATCGAAATTAATCGTTCGCAGAAATATCGCGATTTAATCTCAACTGCTTTTATTTAATGAACCGTAACGCGCTTGATTTGATACACGTAGATACCATATTGTAAAGCGCGCTTATTTAAACTGCAAGTAGAGTGCAGCACATGTAATATCTTTTATTTTCATATCTCTCGATAATGTATATTATGTAAATGAATGTAAATGAAATTTTATATTGATTTATTTTTTATGTATATTTTATACGTAATTACATCGTTTATATGTTAAAAATTTTTAATTTAATATTTAATACATACATATATATATATGTATATACGATTATCGATGATCAAGCATAGTATTTTGACAGATAGAATTAAATGTATGAACAAACAATTATATGTATTATATATTTGTAAAATTGATTTATAATAATCGAATGACCATGATTAATGAAGTAAATTTCATATTTGTATTTCTTGGAAATTTTAACATTATTAAGCCTGTATATAGGCAACCAAATAACTGAAGGTGTATGAATGGCAATGCTTTTGTGATAATGTGATTACCAATCGAGGCTTTTAATATCGTGAAAGAATTAGTTTACAACGTGCTGAAATTCTAACCTATCTATATTCGAAAAAGTTCATTTGTGTTCTTGAATTTTTGATAATAGAAATAACGTAATGAACGCTTTAACAAATACATCATGCCGGTATGTGGTTATGTTTTTTGAAAAATCATACAAATGTATCCAAATATATATATATATTACGTAGTTATTTTTATTTGATCTATTTTCGAGGGACTTTCAAACTTTCATTATACTTAATTTAATATATATATATATATATTTTTTTTTTTTTCAAAGAAAAAACTTTAATTATCACCAATTGTTGTTATTATATTAACATGTCAATATTTTACTATCGTAAATAGTGTTTTATTTTATTGTATTGAAAAAATATTATTATACTCTATAGGGTGACCAGTAAAATTATAAGACGATTGCAATCCTCGTCATCTATAGCATCTTCTACAGCATCTTCTACAGCATCTTCTACAGTATCTTCTACAGTATCTTCTACAGCATCTTCTACAGTTGATATTAAAATACCAGATAAAATAGAACGTGGACCGACAGATATTTTAAGGGTTTGTAAAAATTATAATACTTTTCCATCCTTTTTTTAATCTTGATAAAATGTAAAAAAAAATATTTATTATATGTTTTATAGGCTCTAGAAAGAACTATCTCCAGAGATTACTTTACTCCACATTATAAATATTTTGATGATCCATATTTAACGCCTACATCCAAGCATGCTCAACGTCATTATGCATTATCATTTGAATCTGGCAGAAAGACAGGAATGTGGGTTCATCAAGAACATGCTGACTTATTCAAACAGAATATTGCTGATCCCGTTATAGAGGTAAGTGTGATTTTAATTGTTATTAAAATTATATTTAGATTTTTCTGTAAGTTTATAAAATTAAATTTATATTACATTATATATATATATATAAAATGTTCATAGGAATTTATGCCACCAGTCATATATACAAAAAAAGAAGAAGTTTCAGAAGAAATATTGTTAAATACAATATCAAAAGGTAAAACAGTTGAGGCATTAGAAATATATAACTTATTGGAAGAAAATGTGTCGATAAAAGCTAAGCAATATCTTTTAGAATTGTTATGCTTTTCTAATAGTTCAAATCTTAAGCAATTTACCTTTCAAGAAGAACGCTTTTACATGTTTACTGAATATGAAACGAGAAAATGTAATTGGAAGTATGTATTCTAAGGGAAACACTAATATTTTCCTCATTGGATAAATTAAAGTCTGAAAGAGTTATTGTATTTTTTTATATTATTAATTGTTGTTAATTTTAGAGAGGTAGAAGAAGTTGAAAAACTATTTAATTTCTTGATATCGCAAGATGCTGAAACAGCTGCTGCTGCGTACAATACTTTAATATGTGGCAAGGCTAAATATTTACAGGTATAATATTTTTTCATAATATATATATATATATATATTACATGTATATTACATTTTTTGTAAATTTAAAAACTAGAGGTATTAATATCTAGTATTTTTCACAGGCACGAGAAGCTTGGTCGCTATTTGTTCAATGTAAAGAGAAGAAAATACCATTAAATGTTAGCGCATATAATGCAATAATAAGAATAATACCATATGTGAAAGAAACTTTGATAGAACCTGAAAATGAGATATTAAAAATATTTAAAGACATGAGTAATAATGGCATACATCCTAATTTAGGGACATTAAATTCCTCTTTGGAACTAATTTACACATTGAAATCATATAATATAGCAGCAAAATTTACATATTCTTTATTGGATATATTTAAATCATTAGAAATAAAACCATCATTAATCTCGTATTGCCATATACTTTATTTGGAAAATCAAAATAGTAAGACAGTTTATGTTATATTTATATGAAATTACACAAAATAATGTTTTTCTTACTAATTAATTATATTTATTATTTTTGCATTTAGGCGAATCCTTAATCACAATTTTAGAGAATATGTTAGATGTATTAGAAATGGAGACCATTGAATTTCGTGATATTAAAGATATTAACTTCTTTCCTGTTGCAATGGAAATAGCTAAAAAAGAAAATAACTTGAAAATAGGAGATAGACTGCATGCACTTCTTTTAAAAGATGACAATTATAAATTTCTTTCTAATGCTTATTTTGTAAGTTTTTGAGAACTTTTAATTTCAATCTATATATATATTATATAATATTTGTTTTATTCATTTTTAGGAGAATATCTACTATCGACACTATGTTAACTTAAAACTGAAAATGCTACCGATAGAAAAGTTCTTTGAGTTTTATTATGAATTAAGTATGCATGTTTATATACCAGAAATGAGCATTATGGAAAACATTTTAACAATTTTACAACTTCAATCGAAAGAAATTATTATGGAAAATTTACCAAAACTCATGTCCCAACTAAAAATATATAATATGTTACAAAATGAACATTTAATACAAATACCTTTAGATATAGCTTCTCATTGTGATATTGAAAGTGAATCTCCACTTCATGAAGTATTTGCAACATTTGCTTTGGATATCTGGCATGATAAACAGGTTAATGAATTTATTTATACTTTATTTATGATATTTTATATATTGAATCGACATTATATAATAATATTTATTATTTTCAGTTAAAACGCTCAAGTATTAGACAAGTTGTATGGAATATTGGAGTATTGAAAGATATAATTTTGCTGTTGTTACGTGCCAATTGGTATGATAAAGCATTAGAAATATTATCTTTTATAACATCTTGTGAAGGATCTGTAATGGGTATATTAAATGCCGATCAAATCAATCAATTATTAGAAATTTGTATTTCACAAGGCTATGCACCAGTTGCTCTTGTAAGATATATATATAATTTTTATATATCATTAGACTTTATACATATATATATTCAAATTGTATATAATTCGTTGATTTTCAGCTTTTGATCAAATGTGCAATGATATCTGGTTTAGAAGAGACTCCTTTAATGGCTAGAAAAATATATAATGTTATTCCACTTACTATGGCTGAGAAAAAGAATTTAATCAGTTTAGTGGGAAATGATGTATTTCAATCGGAACTATCTGATCAGTACTAATTCTATAAATACATAATGAACAGTAGTCTGTAACCTTTTTATTGGATTATACTGATCCATAAATCTATTAACTATTTCAAAATTTTCTCTTGTAACTATAGATATATTAGAATGAATTCGTTAAATGAGCATATACGTGTCCCGTGATTTTATATTTATTAATAATAAAAATATATATTGTCTAATCTCTTTTAATGAATAATCTATAATATTAGTGCTTATAAATAGTCGGACGTATATTAAACTATATAAAATTTATTCCATGAACAAACTGCATATATTTTAGCGAATGTTATTGATATAATTCAGTAGCTTTGTCCCCCTAAGGAATGTAAATCACATGCACGATCGACATGTACATCGTAATGTCCTTGTCCCTTGAGTCTCGATCCCGAACGATTAATGAATTAGATTGTACGATGGTGGGAGGCTGTAATCCCTTGTCACTCAAATAGCTATTTCCTGCATCACACAGCATAACGTCATAACACTTTCATCTGCTTTAAAAACTAAGACAGTCATATCTGGTCTCATTCGACCAACTTAGAGAGAAATAAAGAGAGAGAGAGAGAGAGGATCTATTTATTGCATTTGATATTTTTAAGAATTTAAAAAAATATATAAGAGAGGAAGACTATGCGGCTTACATTAGAGTCTATACGTGAATTGATTATGAAAGATGAATCTGACGTAGTGATTAATAGTGTAGAAGAAGAGCCAGGATCAGGAAGAGGAGATAATTACACGTCAATGTTATATCGTGTTCGTGCAAAAGGCAAGAAACAATTGAAAAGTGGAGAATGGGATAATTGGGAACGTGCAATAATTTATAAAGTTTTGCCTCAATCAAAGGAACGCAGGGAAGCTTTCAAAAGTGAATTGCTATTTCGTAATGAAGTAGCATTTTATACATACGTTTGGCCTGCTTTAAATCAGATGCAGTTAAATGGTAAAAAAGTTTTCAATGGCATTGCTAAAGTGTATGCCGCAAGAGCTGATCTTATAGCAATGGAAGATTTGAGGGAAAGAGGTTTTAAAATGGCAGATAGACGGAAAGGTCTCAAATTTGAACATTTAAAGCTTGTATTGAAGGCTCTGGCTGGTTTTCATGCACTTAGTCTTACATTAAGAGAAACAAGGTAAATCTAATCTATCTGATTTCTTATAAAGGGTACAAATATTGCTTTTTCTTTTTTTCTTTTTTTTTTCTTTTTTATATTTTATTTAATTAATTATTTATTTCATATGCTCACAAAGACCGGAAGAATTCTTAAAATTATCAAATCCAAATGATGGTAAAGGCATACAAGAAGTATTGTTTCGTATTGAGAATGAAGATTGGTATCGACAATATTATAAGACTGCTGCAAATAATGCCATAAGAATGGTATCCGATGGTCTTCCTGCATGTATGGAACACAGGAGAGAAGAAATTATGGAAAAGTTAAATGCTTTTTTAAATGACAATGTCTTTTTTCGTACAATGAGCGAACTTGCTGCGGCACAGGGTCCACTCACTGTATTCTGCCATGGTGATTGTTGGATTAATAATATCCTTTTTCGAGATCAACAAGATTCAGAAACTGAAGTAAGTTTTCTATTGACAAATAAAATAAGCATATAAGATCATGCAATAGGAGTAGAATATATATTGTATCTATTCTCCTTTGAATAATAATTAATTTAAATAGAAAAAGAAATAAAAAAATAGAACAATATTTATTTGAATTTATTTTTATTATATAAATTTATAAGTTTTTTTAGTCTAAAAAATTTCCTATAATTATCATTAATTTTTATACGAAAGATCTCACTTTAATCATTCAGCCTATAAGGCTTTGGAATCTAGAATGTAAAAGAACATATATATATAAAAAAAAAAGGAAGAAAGAAGAAAAAAAGAAAGATATTATTATGCATGATAATAAACACATTTTAGAATATGTCTTTGATCAAGATGCAAATAATTTCTCATGCTAACAATATGCAATATTTTATTTATTCATTTATATATATATATATATATATATATATATATATATATAATTATATAATTATATATATATGATAAGTAAATATCAAATATTCTTAAATATTCTCTTTTGAACTTTCTAATACATATGATATCGACATTATTTCATATATTCATTATCATTGAAAATATTTAATATATTTTATGAATAAGATTCGGTATTCATGTTTTCTTTTGTTTTTTTTTATTTTTTATTTTAAATATACTATTTTCTTAATTATTTTTATGAATGTTTATCTATAAATAAATTTATTTACACTAGTAAAATACTTTGCATTGGAATACACAAAAGGTATTTCTTAATTATAAGTAGATCAATTTTATGTATAAAATCGTTTTTATGTTCCGTGTGTTATTAATTTAGAATTTATCGTGGAAAAAAAAGGAAAAAAGATAGAAAGAAAGAAAAAAAAAAAAAAAAAAAAAAAAAAGAAAATAAATTGTATCCTCTATATGTTTTAATTCTTTAATTTTTTCAGGATATTTACTTAGTTGACTTTCAACTAAGTCGAGTTGGTTCACTTGCTCTTGATCTTGCAAATTTACTGTACTGCTGTACAAGTGGAGAAGTTAGACAGACATACATGACACAATTGCTTCAACATTATCATTTTCATTTGATGTCATCGCTCCATATACTTAATCCAGAGCAACCACCAAAAAATGCTTCTATTATATGGGAATTGTGAGTAAAAAAATTAAAGAATATGTTGAAGAAGAAAAAAAAAAATGCAATATTTCAATATACAACATGAAAAAGTAATGATGTGAAAAAAATGTGATAATAAACGAACATAGACGTTACACAATCATTCCTATATTCATTTCTGTTTAGACTGAATAAAGAAATGCGAAGATGTGGACGATTTGGTGTTGGTTTAGCTTTGGATATTTTGCCAATTAGTACGTGTGCAAGCGATGAAGCTCCAGATTTATATGAAAGAGCAGAAGCTGGTAAAGAAGAACGCAATACACGAGCACCACCACGACCACCACCACCAGGAGCTGAATGTGCTCGATTGATGACTGATTTAGTTTTGGAATTAATACACAATCATGCTTTATAGACTGATCGTAAAATTACCAAAAAAAAGAATTAAAAATATAAAAAAAAAAAATAAAACTAAAAAAAAAAAAAATAATAAAAAGTGAAACACTTCATAGTATTATAATAAGTATTAAAAATGCTTACTATTATTTTTATGGCTTTATAGTTTACAATGATTGATTTTAATGTAGACACTAATGGATTATTTGTGTTGTATGTATTTATATATGCAAAATTTACAAGCGCTAACGAGTAATTTGATTTTGAAAATAAGATATTTAATTAACAATATCTTTTTTTCATTCAAACAAACAACTTTTCAAAATAAAATTGATGTAATAGCAGCTTCTATTCATAGTTGTGATCTAAAAATTTTCAAAATAAATTTATAATTCACCGAGAAAAAGAAGATTAAGATAGTTCTTTTTTCTTTTTTTTTTTTTTTTTTTTAAATCCTTTTTGAATATATACTATTTGACTATGAATACAGGTACAAAAATCTATACAAATTTGGTAAAATAATTAAGAAATAAACATGAAAGAAAATATGATAATTAGAACGAATTAAAAACTGTTGTTGTCTGGTGTAATGAAGGTGATAGAATGTGTAATTATATAAGTGTAATTTATGTTTTTTTTTTTTTTTTTTACTATCCTACAGAGTGATATTTGAAACAATCATAACAGCATAGAGTTAATGCTGTTATGACTTGTCGCTAATATTTTAAAATAACTCACGATGGAGTTATGTCTGCTCAGGTGGAGTATGTTGTTGTTGTTCTTGGGCTAAACGTTGATGTGCCTGTTGTCGTGCTCTGAATTCAGCTGCTCTCAATTGTTCTAAATGAAATTGTTGTCTTTCGGTAATAAGTTGTTGTCTTTGATATTCGAGTCCTTCGCGTTCGCGTTCCATCGTTGTTTCTAATTCTTCAAAATGACGTAATTTAATTTCTAATTTTTTCATTTGAGTTTCAACCAGTAACGCGACCAAAGATTTTATTTTGCGTTCCTCTACAGCCGCCAAATGTTTCGCTTTCACGGCAGCAGCAGCTAATGCCGCCGCTGCTGCGGATTGTAATTGGGCATCTCTGACAACCTAATTTATTTATAAGGAAAATCTCTCATTAGTATTTTATTCGAGTAAATAATTCGATTAGTTAGTTGATTTTTATCCATACGTATTGATATTATATAATATATATAATGTAATTTACCTTATCCTTCTTTTCTTTTGCCTCTATAGCTTCAGCATCAATAGAAGATTTAGTATCGTCTTCGCTCTCTTTAGATTCGTCCTCTTTCTTCGTTATCTCCAATGGGGATTGTTCTACGTCCGATGAATCCTTTGATTTTTCTGGATCCTCTTTCTTTGTCTCTATAGAAGCTGGACCTGTTGAATGTGGAGAAGTAACTGCTGTTGCTTGGGTACCAGCTGTTGATGGCGTTGTAGTATCGTCAGGTGGTTCAGGTGGTCCCGTACCAGCGATACCTGATTGTGCAAGTCCAGCAGCTGGATCAAATTTTCCTAATGATCAAAAATTGTCTTTTCTATTATCGATCACTTTCATCGAGAGAGAGAGAGAGAGAAAGAAAGAGAAAGAGAGAGTTCTTGTAATAGAAATAAGTTATTTTATTTATAACATAATTACCTTCTGAATTGGCACTAGCTTGAACATTTCGCAAATGTTGATCTAATAACGCAGCTGGAACTTGATCTTTAATAGCAGCAAATTCTTCCATAGCAGCTTTTGCCGCACTAGCTGCCACCCTAGGATCTACGACTGAAGCCAAAAATGCGACCGTACTCATAACCGGATTTCCAGCCTTTGAGAAAGGTACCGGTTGATATGCAAGAGGTCCTAAACCTTCTGGACCACCTTCTTCAAGATACGGATCTTCTATGGGTAATCGTAAGAAATGTAATATGCACTCATCTTGCGTTCTAGAACCAACGTGTTCGCAGACTTTATTCCAATCATCTTTATGAAGTTCTAAACCTTCTAATAATAAAAGTGTTTCTTGCTCCGTCCAATCGCGCGTTGCCCCGGCCGCTTGTTTGTTCTTTAACACTGCTGGTTTCCTAGAATACTGATCAATTTTTAAACCAAAGTTTGTCATAGCACTGGCCGAAACTTTTTCTTCGACACCGAGCGCTGTAGTAGATTTCTTCTCGAGATCAAGCAACGTTTTTGCTGCCGATGGTTGTGGCGTTTTTGGTGGATTTGGATTAACTGGTGCAAGACCTGATGGAGTATCTGATAATACATGAAAATGAGATGTTGGGGGTGGACCCATAGGCGTTGGTCTGGATTCTGCATCTACTTGATAATTAATAAGACCCCATTGTTCCAGAAAAGCATGTACGCGCATAATCGCACAAACGTCACCAGCTAAATTGCGCCTATAACGATAATCAAATATTATTACGTAGCATTTAATTTATCATTGATAAATATTTTATATAAAATTATACCTGCATGCTGTCGATGTGATATATTCCGTCGGATTTAATCGATATGTATCGATCATAAAATTTCTATATGCAAGATAAATTTCTGGTGTTTTAGATTTGTTTTTGCCATTGAAGAATTCAGATAATGCTCTTTTTTCAATAGTATGAATTGAATTATAATCAAACCAAGCAGAATAACTAGGTACAACTATATGATGTGTCTGTTCCGTAACATTATCTTCTGGCTCATCTCCTTTGCCTCCTTCTCCTCTTTCTTTGCTTGTATCTCTTTCCTCTCTATCTTGAGTACCCTGAGAACTTCCTTTATCACCTAAGTCAATGGATTTGTATTTTCAAATATAACAATTTATGTCAAAGAACAAAGTATATTATGTTAAAAGGATTTTATTTTACAAACCTTCCATTGGTTCATCCAAATCTGCCATATTACCGGATTTAAGAGGTTGTAGTTCATTATCTTGTTTTTTATTTCCAGTTGATGCCAAACTACTACTTGTAGTTGCATTACTACTTTGACCTGTAACCGGTGGATTAGCAGGAGCAGCAACAACCTCTACAATCCGAGGTTCCGCTGGTGGATCTTCCATCCCTTGAGTAAGATCTTCTTCTTCGTCCCCACCACCGCGTGATTTTTTTGGAGTAGCTGCCGAAGAAGTTGATGAAGTGCTTTGTATATTTGATGGAGCCCTGCTACTGAACATATTATATTTAAACATCATAGTGTGCTACATTTGAATTCTATCTTTTTCCATTTATAATATATAAGCATTCTACAATGTCATTATATGCAACACAAACCTTTTGCGTTTTCCAACTTTTGGTGGGGGACTAGGTGATCTTTTTCTTTTTGGCTTTTTTCCCGGTGGTGGGTGAGCAGGTTGTGCCATCAAATCTTCTACTAAAAGTCTATATTTGTGAACTTTCTTTTGTCCACTATCATCTACCTCATAATCTTCTTCATTCATCCATTCATTATATTGATCTAAATCAAGCGCCCAAGTTGCCGATACCTTATATACCGATCTAAAAATATATGTTAAGTCTTGTAAGATAATTAATTGAGTCAAATTATAAAAGAAATTATAAACGAACGATGTATTAATTTTACCTTGTACTTGTAATATTAAGAGTTCCTTCAGGAAATTCCCAAGGAAGATCTAGAGTAGTCCAAGAGTCATAACTATCTGGGAAGTAGTACCAATGAAGAAGAACCGATCTTTCACGTCTCATACATGGTCGTGCACATTCTTCTTCCATTGGATCTACTGGTGGAAAAATAATATGTGTAGCATCTGCTTCATTTTCAACAACTGTGCCTTGATGTCGTCTTACTGCTTCTTTTACTTTTGTAGCTGTTGATTTATCGACGTCAGCTCTTACAAAAACGCTTGGTATAGTCAAACATCTATTTTGAGTTAAAGCACGCTCTGCTGCCATTAACATTTCTACTATACGATCCATACGAGATCCTGACTATACAGGGATAATTAAAAAAAGAAAAAAAAAAAAAAAAAAAAAAAAAAAAGAAAGAAAGAAATAAAAAAAATAATATTATATTGTACTATTAGATATAAAATATATCTTATGTAAAATAATATATACTTTTAAAATTTAGAAATAACTTTAACATATAAAAATTTATATCTAAAATAATACCTTTCCAACTGGAAAGTCAAATCTCCGCCATCCTTGTTCTTGCTTAAATCGATAAGCAGTGGATAGTATATGACACAAACCTCCTCCAGGTTTAAAGTCTAAGAAACATTTCATCTAGAGAAAATAATTATTACCTTGTCTGTACAATGTATATATACATACATATATATATTGTTACTTTTATATATATATATATATATGTAATTTGAATTATAATAAGTAATATATTATACATACTGGAAGTCTTGTCATAGGTGGTTTAGTTACATTTTTTCCTAAGTTATCCTCTTGAAATTGAAGTAATTGTACCACTAAAGTTGCTAAGGTTTTGTTAGTAGGAGGATCTGTTTGTACATACTGCAAGAAATATTGATAAATACAACTGTACAAAATTGACTTTAAAAACTTTATGATAGTTAACATAATTTGTACAATCTTGTCGTATGAAGTCATTCTATGCGATATTAAATATCATATGATAAGATATAATTATAACAATTTAAGATTTGAAACTTGAATCGCAGAAAGTATAATTTAATCATATGAAACTATGGAAAGAGTAAGTTAGCACATGTGCATATGCATACTGAAACAATTAGAAAAATATGGCATCAAAGTACATAAGTTTGGAATCTAAGACATAAAAATAAAAGATAAAATATCAAAATACATGTTTGACTATAAATTAACAAAAAAAACTAAAAGAAAATTAATAGCATTGTAAGACATATATAAAATGTTTCCTAATGAATTCGACGCCAACTATATGTACATACCTTTTTGCAATTTTTCAGGAGCCACTGTTTAACCCCATCAAGTTGTGCGAGAATTTCCGCAGAATCAAAAAATTTGGCATTGGGTCCTCCATCCTTTTTTGGGCCTAACGCAAGCATTTTGATTATAAATTTTATACCTACAAATTCTTCAAGAATAGTACGAACAATAACGCCGCGTTACTTGCAAACATGACACGCCTCTGAAGTTGGTTGTATCTCTTTACTTCTCAATTACTCAGCACGCCTACAAATTTAATTCTTGATGTTGAAAATTGAACCGTTAAAATTATTATTTTTACTATGAAAATGTAACTATGGTTATGAGAAAAGCCTGTGGTTATAATAATACGTTCGAATTATAACCTAAATAAAAATACAGATATGACATCGACGTGAAGAACGATGATTTTCGGATGATATGATTGGCCAATGTGACCGTTCAAATATGTCGGCCAATGCACTTCGATGGCGAAGGAAATTCGTAAGTAAGGTGATTAGCGAAGAAGCCGCTAACCTAAAATTCTTTGAAACATTATTTACATTTTTCTTTTCACCTTTACATTAAAATATTAAGATTTGAATATTTTTTAAATTTGTAATATGAACAAAAAGATTTTCTATCCGTTAATGTTACCTTTTATAAAATACAGAGCAATTATTATTATATTATAAAATATAATATTTTATATATAAAGTATGTAATGTAAACTAATTATCATTTTCGATGGGAGAAAAATTTGAAATGTTTATATAATTTAATTAATTATTTTTCAGATAAGACGCAATTATGTCTGAAAGAAAGGAGGACTTTGATGTTAATCAAGTTTTTGAAAATCTATTATTCGCGGAAGAGCAAGCGCAGAAATCTGGTTACACAGATGGATATGAAAGTGGTCAAAACAGATTATTGAAAGGATATCATCTTGGATATCATAGAGCTAGTTTAGTAGCTGCTCAATTAGGATATTATTGTGGTGTTATAGAGCAGTATCTTCATAGTAATAAAACTGCTAATGAGAAGGTTATATCGTTGGCCAATGAAATTTTAGATAATATTCATCATTTTCCTAAACATAACGACGATACTACAGATATTTTAAAGACTTTAGAAAATATTAAATTCAAGTATGTTAAATTTTGCTCTTTAGCAAAATTAAATCCTGTATATCCTGAAGCTAACAAACTTGAATTTTGAATCTTAATTTCTTTATATATATATATATATATATATATATATATATATATATTTTGTATATATTTATATATATATACAACTACACCAATTGTAAAGAATTTATTTATAAAATGATTCAATATATAGAACATTTCCATAAGGTTATAGATTTTTTAAATCTATATGAACAACTCATTGATTGTCATTTAGTTGACTTTATTAATGAAAAATTATGGGACAAATGTTTACCTGAATTATTAAAATTAGAACTTGAGAATGTTAAAACAATCAATGATATTTGGAAGGAAAATGAAACGGTTACTCGATTAAACGAATTTATAAAAGTTACAAAGTTATTGTCTTTGCAAGCATGTCCAATGATATTGGATTTTAAAGATATTCCACAATTTTTAAGTCTAGATAATGACAAATGGAAATTTAATGAAATAAAAAATGAAGATAAAGGATTCATGAGTAAAAAAAAGTTTCACGAGGTGGAAGCTCTTGGCCATGTTGTTGGACATATAGCAAATTCAACTAGAAGTTTAGTAATAGATGCTGGTGCTGGAAAAGCTTATTTATCAACATATTTAGCAGAAAGTTATAGACTACCTGTACTTGCAATTGATTCATCAGACTTATGTCATAAAGGAGCCATTTATAGAGCAGAAAAAATGAAAAAAATGGGAAAACAAACTTCATCTTTGGTATACTAAATAAATATTATAAATAGATTATTTTTTATGTTCTTACAATCATTATTAGCGTATATTATTTCTAGGTTAAATATGTAGTTACTAAAATTGACGATAACACAGATTACAATACAATGGTGAACAAACATTTTCCAAATTGGAATTTAAAAAGTAACTTGATTCTAACTGGATTACATACATGTGGATCTTTAGCACATTCTCTTATGAAAGTCTTTCTACAGAATGATAACTTTAAAGTAATTTGTGTTGTATCATGTTGTTATCATTTAGTAAACGAATCATTTACCAAAAGGATTAATTTTTCGAGAAATGCCAGAATGTTGGCACAACAATGTATAGAACGAACAAAAGAAGCCAAATCATTGTCACCATCATTATTCTACAGAGCATTGTTACAAGTACTTTTACATTCTATGGGTAAATTTAATTAATTTTATGTATAAGTAATCTATTTTCCTTAAATAATAATAAATGGATGTTTTCAGGTTTATATGATGTAAGAATAGGACGTGGGGGACCATTGTGTGATTTTCCAACTTATGCAAAATGGGCATTATTGAAAATTGGTATAGATGCCAAAAAAGTAAGGAATAGAGGAGTATCAGTAATTTACCATTATTTACTATAGTAGTAAATTTGTTAAGAAACGTTTTTTTTTTTCTTTTTTTTTCTTTTCTTCTCTATTTTTTTTTTTTTAGATACCATCGACTGAAATTTTAGAAGAATTGTACCGGTCTCATATACATTTTAAATTAAAATTGGATCTTTTCCAAATATTACGTATATATATAAGTCCGGTATTAGAGGCAGCAATTATATTAGACAGAGTAATATATTTACAGAACAGTAAGCAATGTTCGAAAACTGTTATTTTACGCTTGTTTAATCCTGTTTTATCACCAAGACAATATGCCATTGTTGCTATAAAATGAATTTCTTTTAGAAATTATCTTTGTAAAATAAAAATTAAAGAAATTGGTAGACAGCAATATATAAAAGAAATACTATGTTTATATAAACGAGCATTACTTTATCAAAAAATACATAATATGTGAAATTAATATTTCATTCAATTTTTTTTATATTCTATGAAAATAAGTTATGTATCATCTTCAACAGATTGTAAATAATCCATCACCGATGAATATCCTCCTTCTTGTGCTACAGGAGCTAAAATTCCTGTTGGTCGTAAACCATTCCTTGTCCTACATATACTACAATTACATAAATCTCTGCAAGGAGGACAGGCCCAGTTCTAAAAAAAAAAAATTATGTATATATACGCACATAACCATGTACATATTTATCCTATTTCACACAATAGAAAGTGCATTCAATTTACTGGATCTTGTAAGGCTTCGACTGCACTTTCTCCATATCTTCCTTGTAAGCAAGGCCCACAAAATTGGCCTCTTATACCAATACATTCTCCTGATCTACAAACTGTTTTTGTATCCAGAGTTTTTTGTCTACATTGATGACAACTTGTACCATATATTTTACAATATTTTTTTAGTGTACTTCGTTTTGCCACATTATCTAACATTTCCTGTGTTATCTTATCAACCGATGGTATGCTATTAGGATCATATGGAGACTTTGATACCTTGGAATATTTTTTATTGCTAAAAGATTCATCTGATAGATTATTATCATAATCATAATCATCATCGTCATCATCATTTTCTTCTTCCTTCTCATCAATATCACATACTCTCATTTTCATTAGATCAATACTCCTTTGGAATGGTTTTGCCCAGGGAAACAAAACTTTTAGTTTTGCTCTGTTCCTTCTAGGTACATTACTACTATTTTCATAATTATCAGAATCATTTAATTCATCACTTGTAGAATATTTAGCTGTGCTTCTGGTATTATATCGTTTACGTAATGGTAATCGTTTACTATTTTTAAAATCATTATCATTGTCTTTGTTGTGACTTATCCTTCGTTTTTTTCTGGGTGGTTCATTTTCAATATTCTCCTTTTCTTTTTGTGCTTCTTGTAAATTCTTCTCTTCGGCTTTTAATTTATTTACTTCCTTGAAAAATTCTGCAAACTTGAAGGAAAGAAATTAATTATTAGAAATGTAATTGTTGACAAAAAATAAATATACAATAATTGAAATTTATCAATGTTTTAGCTTTGGGTTAAATAACATTATAGAAAAAAGGATGTCTTTACTTACAATGGCATTCCTTTCAGCAATATTTTTTTGACGAAGTGTATCATAATCGTTATCGCTCATGTTTCATATAAACTAAATATTTATAGTAAATTTATTGTTTAATATAACTCTCTCTCACCTATCTTCAAAGCAAGTAGCACTTTTTAACTGTTCCGCATTATTTAAATTATTTGAATGAAAAGAAATACGAGAAATACCAATAAAATATCACCAAATAATACTAGATATCCTAATGATTTCTTTTCATAAATGGTCAATAAATTCAGCCAATAGGATGTTAATTTTATTTACAATCTAACGAGTATACTTTTGTAATTTGAATAAACTGACAATAGAGATTAATGTTTAACCTAATTATTGGATATTCAATCTAATTATCGAATTGAAAATAATTATTAAATACTTAAAAAAAATGTACATAATTTTGTTAATGCAATTATAAAATAAATGATATTTGAATTTTGTACAACTAAAGCAGCGCGTATGTTTATTGGTCCATTCAAATATTTACGCGTTAACGAGTATGCCAATGACTTCACAGTGAATAACGAAGATTAAATGATTGGTTTACAACTTCAAGTTAATCAAATGTGGTGTGCTCCTTATTTTACGTGATTATTTTCATTTATAATTTATTATTTATTAGTACGAACAATTTGTTATAAATGTATTTACAATTAAGATGCATTTCGATGCATTACGACGTATATATACCTATATATATATATGTACATATATAAATATATATATATAATTTATAAATTAAGTTAAATTATATCAGTGAATTTATATTATAAAATTCGCGGTAAAATAAATGAAATAATCGATGTATATGATTTGGATGTGTGTATGCGCGCGCGTGATTACATTCGATAAATGCATATACTTCACGTTGAATTTACTTTTTACTTTTTTTTCTTTTGTTTTTTAAATAAAAAATTATATCGATTTTAACATCAATGTTATCAATTAATCGATAAGCTAAAAAAAATATAATAAATATTAGCTTGACTCCTTAAAATTTTTTTCCTAATAAATAAATAAATAAATAAAAAGAATATATAAATAAATCTATATATATATATATATATATATGTATATATATTTATATTTAGTTATTATTAGTAAAAGAACGATATGAACGTTTTATATATAGAATGCATGCAAAATGATAAGTGCATATACATAATATTTCAAAATGCGAGAGAGAGAGAGAGAGAGAGAGATTTTAATTAAAATTTATAGAACGACGTTAAAGATCTTTGAACTTTCAAGAAAGTTCACCTTTTAACTATTATCTACAAGAACTGAAGCACATTTTCTTATCTATCATATGACGTGTGAGACGGGTAAATGATTTGAGAAGTAGCGATCACTATAAATACTAACACACGACAGTTCATTTCTATCCTTTGAGAACGTTATATTTAATGAGATTTTAACGATCGTACAAAAGTATTCAATTTGATTTAATTCGATTGAGATATTGTTCTGTGTTACAATCACGTTTATATCGTCCATCATTTACGAATTACTTTGATATATTTTTAATAGACAATACGAAGGTATTTTTGAATATATTTATTCGCCCAATTTAAATTTAATTTTTTACTTAGTTTATTATTCGATAGACGAATCGAATAAATTCCGATAAACGAAGAATAATTATAAAATATTATATACAATAGATCTTAAACATAGTATTGTATTTTTCGATTTATTCGTTACAGGAGAGAGAGAGAGATAGAGAGAAAGAGAGAGAGAGTGAGAGAAAAGAAAGAAGAAGAAGAAGAAAAAGAAGAAGAAGAAGAAGAAGAAACTATTTTTACGCTCTATAACTTCTCTATTGTTTCTGATTACAGTTATTCCATCCGTGAATATATCTCTTTAAATAAAATCAAGTAACAATGGAATCTCTGACACGAATGATACTCGGAAATCTTCGTTTTACTTCACAATCTAATCTGTTAAAAATTCGTAAACAAGTAAGTTAATTATATTTCCTTATATTTCGACCTTGAAATTGAAGTTTCGAATAAAAAGAGGAGAGAGAAAAGAAGCAAAAAAAAAAAACAAAAAAAAAGAAAAAAAGAAAAAAATATCTTACGAATAATATCAAAAAAATATACGTAATTATTTTGCAGAAATTACAATATCCCAGAAGTATTACATCACAGCAAGTATATGAACGGGAATCGAAATACGGTGCACATAATTATCATCCTCTTGAAGTAGCACTTTGTAAAGCCGAAGGAGTATACATGTGGGATGTCGAAGGGAAAAGGTATTATGATTTTTTAAGTGCTTATTCAGCTGTCAATCAAGGTCATTGCCATCCGAGGATTTACGAAACTATGATGAAACAAGCGAAGATCTTAACACTAAGTTCGAGAGCTTTTTATACAGATGTTTTAGGTGAATTCGAAGAATATATAACTAAATTGTTTGGGTACGTATATTAAATTTAATAGATCAAAAATAATAATAATAATAATATATATATATATATATATATTTATTTATTTATTTTAATTATAGATATGACAAATGGTTGCCAATGAACACTGGAGTAGAAGGAGGTGAGACGGCTTGTAAATTAGCACGAAGATGGGGATACACGAGAAAAAATATACCGCAATATCAAGGAAAAATAATATTCGCTGAAGGTAACTTTTGGGGAAGAACAATGAGTGCTTTATCCTCAAGTACCGATCCAAGTAGTTACAGTGGTTTCGGTCCATTTATGCCGGGTTTTGAGCTGGTACCGTATGATGATCTGGTTGCTCTTGAAAAAGCACTTGCCGATCCAAACGTTTGTGCCTTCATGGTCGAACCTATTCAAGGTGAAGCAGGAGTAGTAGTACCACGGGTAAGAGAATAAAAAGAAAGAAATATTGTCAAAGTGACGATGATCCTTGTGTATATTTTAATTTGTGTCTTTATTTATTATTTATTTTTTTCTCTCTCTGTCTCTCTCTCTCTCTCTCTTTTTCTTATTCTCTCGAAGAACGGTTATCTGAAGGGCGTTAGAGAGCTTTGTACAAAATACAACGTTTTATGGATAGCCGATGAAGTTCAAACGGGATTGGGAAGAACAGGGAAACGATTGGCCGTTGATCACGAGAATGTTAAGCCTGATATTTTAATACTTGGAAAGGCATTATCCGGTGGCTTTTATCCGGTATCCGGAGTCTTAGCCAATGATCCTATAATGTTAACCATAAAGCCTGGCGAACATGGGTCGACATACGGTGGTAATCCTTTGGGTTGCAAAATTGCTCTCGAGGCATTACGAGTTCTTGAGGAAGAAAAATTAGCTGACAATGCCGATAAGCTTGGTCCGATTTTAAGGAACGAACTTGAAAAACTTCCAAAAGATATTATCACGTTGGTCAGAGGAAAGGGACTTTTGAATGCTATCGTTATCAATGAAAAGATCAATGCTATGGATGTATGTATAAAATTGAAGGATGAAGGTCTTTTGGCAAAACCAACGCACGGTCATATTATTAGACTTGCTCCACCTTTAGTTATTACTGAATCTCAGATAAGAGAGTGCGCGGATATTATTTCACGAACGATATTGAAATTTATAAAATAAAATTTTATAAAATATCTTTTATATAAGCGTTCACACACATATGCCATGAGAGTGCATATTATACATATGTTATATATTTATGATATAGTTCTATAAAATAAATTTCTTTTCTTTTGCATTTAATTTCATTAATCATTTAATGAACAGTTACTCCTTATCACCGTATAAGAGATGTATTATACAAAAGTTTCCTTTCTTAACGATGTCTCGATTATTATCTCAAGTGTATTTCGTCATATATGTCAACGCTCCATCGTGCAACATCAAATATATACTTATCAGATTCTAATCGCTTTAATGATAATTCATTTATTAACGATGAATAATTATATCGTAGTTATACATCATATTTGTATTATAATCTTTAAGAAAATGCATTGGTTGTATATATATACATATATATATATATATATATATATATATATATATATATATATCCAAGTATATTTTTGCATTATTGACGAAGCACGATGTAATACATAAATAGCGTTAAATTAAAGCGCATATTAGATTACTATATTCCAATGTATTAATAACTCGTACGAGATAAGAAAACTCATTATGAAACTGATAGCTTTGTACTCTTGCCTGTTTGTAGTTACTAATATATAAAAAAAAAAAAGAAAGAGAGAGAATCTTAACACACACATATATATATATTTATTTATTTATATACATTGGGATATTTTGCAAAGTAATTCATACAATTTGTTTTTTTCCTTTTTTTTTTTTCCTTGTAACAATAATCATTATATGACAAGAACGCGTTAACATTCTTAATATGATTTACCTCCATAGTTACACTTGCTTAAATACTTATGACTTGAGGGAAGAATGACTGATAAGAGATAAAGAAAATTAAATATCGGATTGTAAAAAGTCATAAAAAGCTATGTTATCGTCATTCCGTTTGGAAAAATATCTCATTACATTATTAGCATATTTCTTTCGAAAAATCTTCAATATATTGCCCGGAGAGAATTGAAAAAACATGTGATTTTATAAAATCGTACATTGAACAGAATTTTTAATTTCTAATCATTATTTTTCATTATTTTTAATCGATCACGTTTCTTTTATAATTATAAATTAATTGTACTTAATGCTTTTTTTTCTCTTTTTTTTGTTTTCTTCTCATTTTTTCTTGTTTTCTTTTTTATTCGATCGATATAAACACATTTTAATGATCGATCGATTTAAGATATATTATACAGTTCTTATTTATCAATTGTGACATTGAACGATTTTAACGTATAAGATTATATTGTTTGTAATTATGAGTTTACTTTAGAACATTGGCGCCTTAACAAACACAAAGGCCCATTATCAGCGACTTTTGAATACATACGTACATCGATGTGGTATTTATTTTAAATCCCCTTTGCACAACTTTGTATACAAACAAGTTAGGAGTAAATAAGTTTCCCCCACTTATATCGTCCACATTGCTATAAATGATGGTACATTTTACGTGTTTCGTTAGAAAGTATCTCGCTGTATTTCTAGTTGATATATATGTATATGTATATATATATATATATATATATATATATATATTCCCTCTAATCACTTTTTATTAATATTAATATATTTTTAATAATTGAAACCAGGGTTACAGTAATTTATCATATTGATATTCGATTATATGTGTTGAAAAAAAAAGAAAAAGAAAAAGAAAAAAAATGCAATCTCTTAGACAAAGAATTCTCAATGTAACGAAGAAGATGTACGATCAAAAAAAAAAGTATCTGAGCACTCAGGAAATAATCGAGCGAGATGATAAATACGCTGCAAGACACTTCAAGGCCCTACCTGTGGTATTAACCAAAGGTGATGGAGTTTTTTTATGGGACAATAATGGGAAACGTTATCTCGACTTTTTAGCTGGTTTCTCGACCGTCAGTCAAGGTCATTGTCATCCACGTTTGGTCAAAGTCATGAAGGAACAGGCAGAAAAATTGACTCACACTGCAAGAGCTTTTTATACGGAACCGCACGGTGAATTAGGAGAATATTTAACGAAATTAATTGGCTACGATAGATTCATACCTATGAATACAGGTAACAAAAATGATTGTCTTTTTTTATAAAAATTATATTATCATAATATTAATTAATTATTTAATATAAAACTATATTAATTCAAGTGAGATTTGTTGCAACGTTACATTGGAAACTTCTTAATGTAACATTTCTAAATATTTATTAGGAGTTGAAGGTGGAGATACGGCTATAAAATTGGCCAGACGTTGGGGATATAGAATAAAAAAAATACCAAGCCAAAAGGCAACGATTGTGTTTGCTAAAGATAATTTTTGGGGCAGATCGTTAGCAGCATTGTCGTCATCGACCGATCCTAATTGTTACAATGATTTTGGTCCGTACATGCCACTATTCGATAAAGTACCCTATAATGATTTAACCGCTCTCGAAGCAAAATTTAAAGAAGATCCGAACGTTTGCGCATTCATGATGGAACCGATTCAAGGAGAAGCTGGCGTCATTATTCCGAACGTATGTCAAACGTTATTTCGTTTTTATGAAATTAAATATAAAATATGATAATACAAAATTGATTCGATTAATAGATCACGCGAGAATTATTTATTTTTTATTTAAGTTTTTTTTTCAACTCGCAGATTTATATCAAATCAATTTTGAATTGTTTATCGAACAACATTCGATATTGATTATATTTTAGAGAGTAGGTTGCGAATAATTATCATTTTTAAAAGCTCATCTCTATCCATAAAAATTTTTAAAGCTATTCTAAAACATTGAAATGTTTAATTTCGATTATTCGATTATTTCACTTTCTACAGGATGGATATCTAAAAGGTGTTAGAGATTTGTGTACGAAATATAACGTTTTATGGATCGCGGACGAAGTGCAGACTGGATTATGTCGAACTGGGAAACGTATGGCGATCGATCATGAAAATCAAAAAGCAGATATTTTGATTTTAGGAAAAGCACTTTCTGGTGGGATGTATCCAGTTTCTGGTGTCTTGGCGAACGATGAGGTATTTAAATTTATAAGACAAATAACATAATGATTATAAATGTTAACGATTTTCTTAGACGTTAAGAAAAATATTTTTTTTTTGTCTAACATCTGCATCCTTAAAAATTATTCGATATTATTTATATGAAAATGTGCACACACACGTATCAGTAATAATTTATTACAGATAATGATGTGTTTTGAAGCGGGTTGTCATGGTAGCACTTTCGGCGGTAGTCCTTTAGGGAATAGAGTTGCTTTGGAAGCAGTTAAAATCTTGGAAGAAGAAAATCTTGCCGAGAATGCTAGGAAATTGGGCGAAGTATTAAAAAATGAATTGAGTAAATTACCAAAAGATATTGCTGCGGAATTCAGAGGACGTGGTTTGTTAGCCGGACTTATTATCAATAAAGGTATACCCTCTTCATCTATTGTTTAAAAATATATGGCAATTAATAAAATAAGATATGGTAGAATTTGTATTCATTAAAAACTTATTAACTTAGACGATATTAACTTAGATTTATTAAACTAAACGATTTACGTTCATACGGTGCAATGATATAAAAAAATCTAATGCACAGTTAAAACTTATTTTAAACAATATTTTAATATATTATTCGTGTATCAGCTATTCAATATTTAAACATACAATTTTAAAACGATCATAATTTATGTTTTTTTTTTTTTTTCGTAGATTTCGCCTCAGGTTGGGATATTTGTTTGAAATTACGTGATGCGGGTTTATTAACAAGACCAGCACATGGACAGATTATCAGAATATCACCACCATTGACTATTACCAAAGATCAACTTGAAGAAGGTATACATATTCTTACGACGACGCTAAAAAATTATAAATAGGTTGTACAATTAAAAATGAAAAATAATTGCATTATATCAATAAGAATTACCAAAATTATTACCAAAATTGTTGTAATTGTTTTTATCTTTTTTTTCTTTTTTTTTTTTTTTTTTTTTTTTTACGATGATTATTTATAATACGAAGATTATTTTACATATACATTTAAAGGAATGATATATTATATTATCTGATGTATTTTATAAAAATTTCTTTTTATATTATAATTAAATATGTGAATCACTGTGCCTCTTCATATGTCTAGTTAAACTAAAAGCTTGAGAAAACATTTGATTGCATTGCTCACACTTGTATGCTTTTGTTCCTGTATGTAGATTTAAATGTCTCTTTAAATGATTCGCCAGTTTAAAACGTTTCCCACATAATCGACATTGATGTTGTCTCAGGGAAACATGCGAAGCCTCGTGATTTTTAAGATGACTTGATTGAGAAAATGTTTTTCCACATAATTTACATTCAAATGGTTTTACCTTCGTATGAATTCTTAAATGTTCCACCAAATTACCCTTTTGAGTGAAACATTTGTTACAATATTCACATTTATGCATCTTTATTGATTTGTGCATTTGTAAATGTACTTTTAAATTGTAATTTTGACTAAATCGTTTATCGCATATCTCGCATTGAACAAGATCTTTTCCAGTATGTAATTTTTCATGAGCTTTTAAATTTTTTATTAATCTAAATCGTTTCTTACACGTATTACATTGGAAACCCTCAAGTTGCAATACCTTTTTGGAATCACTATATATCTTGTTATGAGTTTTCATATGTTCTTCAAGATAAGAAGGATATGTAAATACTTTGTTACATAATTTGCAAAAATGTACATTCTTTTTAGTATGTAATCTCATATGCGCATTCAATTTACTTTTAGATGCATAAGCTTTTTCACAACTGTGACACTTATATGGTCTTTGATCGCTGTGAGATATTTGATGAGCAAGTAATTTGGATTTTTGACTAAATACTTTAGTGCATAATTTACATTTGTATTTTTTTGAATGCGAATTAGTTAATTCCTTTGCATCAAGTTTTTCCTTATAATTAGAATCGGATGAACATGCTTGATAATTATTTAAGATATGTCTACCTGTTTCAACATTTGGTGCTTTGGTAAATTGTAAATTATGCACATTTGTGACATCATTTTCTGAATGCATTATATTTTGAACACGTTGCGTACCACTTTCTCGAACATCATCGAGATGAATATTATCCGGAAAGTTTAAATTCTGCATTTCATTATTATCCACGTTAGGTCTTTGATAAGATAAATTTTCAATTGAATTATCGACAGAATTCATGGATCTTTCGTAGCTTAAATTTTGCGGTAGTTGATTAGAATTTTCGCAAATATCAATATTGTCATTGTCACAAGATATATCTATATTTTCCGTAGTATGCGCTATATTATGACATATTAATTGCGTTCTATTAGTAAATGTATGATTACAGAGAGAACAATGGAGCGCGCAAGCAGCTCTACTAGAACCATCTTCATTTACTGACATCATATGCATTACATTAGACGTAATTAATGGTGACAATTGAGTATTCTGTATACTATCGTTAGGGAGATTAGAATTTAAATGACTGAAATTAAGATATGTATTTTGAGACTCTATGATGTGCATATGTTCTACAGGGATATTTTCTTGTACGAAAGGTAAATGCAATCTATTATGAGCACACAATTCTTGATAACTCATAAACACAGCTCCGCATTCTATGCATTTTAAAGTTTTGTGTGAATTTTGTACTGGCATAAAACCTTGACTCTGCTGATACAGTTTGCAGCCTGATACAGTTGCATAGGAAGTTAAACCAGAGACCTAATGGATAAAACATAAACATATGATTTATTAAATTGTAAATAAAAGTATTAGAAAATATAAATATAATACCTTTAAAGCAGCCTGTCTTAAAGCCCTATCGGCTGCTCTACATTGTTCTCTGTACAAAAGGGCAGATTCTGCTCTGGTGACACATCTGTCACACATCTTTTCTGGTAATCCATCTCCTTGCCAAACCTACGACAAGGCAAAAATAAAGAAGGCAAAATAAAGAAATAACAATATATATATATATATATGAAGATTGTAACGTTATATTTATTTACTTCTAAACACGATAATGATCTCAGTTTGGCAGCGAGAGAAGAGCCTGCAGGTCCAACGAACAAACAAACCATTTTATCACCGTCCTCTCGCAAACACGTACGACACAATTTGCTGATATTTTCTCCATCGATTTCTTTAGTTACTATGAACATATTCGATTCAATTGAAAAATAAAAATTTTACGAGAAAATCCACATCACTTGTCAACAAGTTCGACAACTAAATTTCAAACGAAGGTTAGAGGTTATGCCGCTATAATTGTTTCGAAAACTTAAAGGTTACTATAGCCCTCTATAGATGGCAGATTGATCGAGAAACATAGAAATGCAATAAAAGCATAACATCCGTGGTTCGATGTAGACGTACTTTGAGGATGTGAGTTGCGGGTCTTCTAAAAGTAAGCCAAATGTAACGTACCGAAGTTCCTACGTCTATATCTGTGTGTTTTTTGTTGGCAATCAACAATATCGATGTTAATTTTTTAAGAATCTATATTATTTATTGTAAATTGTATATGATACGGTAAATAACATCATAGAAACATATGTGATTTATAGAAATTTGTCTACTCGGTTACGTTTCGTCGGTAAAGAAAGCTTATAACAGTAAAATGCCTGTCCCTATATATTTTTAACTTTGTGATTGAAATAGAATATGTCAGAACGAAAAGTGGAAGTTATTGAGAACGTGGAAAAACAATATCTTGATGAATCTCTTGCTATCCAATATGATGATACAATTGACGTATCAATCTTTGATTTTAGTGACACTGATAGATGGTAAGAGAAAGAAGATAATTTGTATGACTGTAATGGTTTTTTTTTTTTTTTTTTTTTTTTTTTTTACATTTATTTATATATATATATATATATTAAAAGTTTGTTTCCTTTTTATGAATTGTTTTTTTATCCATCGAAAAGTATTTATTATTTCAAAAAGAATATTATATATATATATCAAGGGAACATTTTCGAAAGCAACAATTTGTATTTTTAATTTTACATTATACGTTATAATTAATAAATGTAAGGTAGTAATGCTTAAAAAAAAATGACGAATATTTGTATTTAAGGTTATCTGAACCTGTGCAATGTTCATCAAAAACTACAATATATGACTTACATGCCTGGCTGAGAAATTCCTCAGAGATGAGTTTACAAAATATTCCTACTGGTATTCCTTTTTCTACAGCTTTTTTTTTTCTCTCTCTCTTTCTTTATCCTCATGATATACCCATATATTTCATTGATTCTAGTTAATAAAAGATTTACTGATACGAGAACATTTACAAGGCCTAAAAAACGAAATAGCAGAATGAGCTTTGAATCTATCATGGAATCATTGCCTCCTCATTTACAAAGTGCATGTAAAATTCGAGACAAAGAAGCTCAGAATTTGTATCAAAATGTAAGTTTTAGAAATTATTATAATATTTGACTGCCATAGAAAAAAAAAGAAAATCTATACGTTAGTTAGTATTATCCTTCTGATTCTTAGAGATTTAATAAAAAATGTTACTGATTCCAAATATTATATATATATATATTATATATATATATATATATATATATATATGTGTTATTTTTAATATACAGACATATAAAAACCAAACCAATGAGAAGAAAGACGCTGTACCTTTTATGCTAAAGGCAACAATGGGAGCTAATCATTATGTTCCTGATGATAATTTAATTACATCTGGACAAGAAAGTATGGAAGCCTTTCTAAATATGTCGCAATCAAAGGGAATTGATTCATTTATCAATTTAGTCGAACCCGATTTTGGTGATACATTAATGAATGTTTCTCATCCTTCTGTTTTATATTCATCTATCACATCATTGACTAATGATAACACATTATATAACACGGACTACGATTGTGCTATTAACTCAGATAATTTATCCCATCCAATGATAGATAAATGTCAATTTATCAAAACTAAAAACCCAAAGCTTAATTTGGAAGCAACTTTTTTATCAAAATTCAATGATAAAACTATTTTGGAAAATAAAAATAAGGATAAAGTTTCTATAAATAATACATTTATTAGTAAACCAAGAAATACTGAAAAAATGAATATTAATAATATTTACAATATAGACATTCACAATGATATGTCATTGACGTCAATGAATGCAGAGATAGAAGAAATAAGTGCAAATGTGTTGTCTTCCACATTTACAAATCCATGTGATCTTAATGTTACAGTGATAAAATCAGAAAGTAATGGAACAAAAAACTCACTAGACACTACATATCAATGTGTAAATGTAAAAGAGGAAAAAAAAAGTGCGATGGTAACAAATACATCTGATTCTTATGAGCAAAACGTTAATACTGATTCTAATATGGAAGAAGCTGCCACGCAATGTTTAAACATTACGGTTTTACCTGTACAGAATAATTGTATAAATCCGGCACCTCAGATACCTGTTTCATATTCAAATCATTCTTCTAAACATGAAAATCCACTAAATTCAACATTCACCAGTATGAACAAGAATACGAATCAATATCAATCAATATATATGAACCCTACAAGTTTATCATCAGAAGAAATACCTTCATTAAGAAGAGAATTACTAACAGAAATTCAACGGAGTGGGAAATACAAGCTGCATTCTGTCTATAGTAATACTTCCAATAATGAACCTTGTACTCAGTTAAAGACAAATGAAAATATTGATGTAACTTATGATTCAAATCTTATACAGAAAAGTAATATTCCTATTGAAAACAAATATAATACATATAAAAAGCAATCTCCAAAAGATCAATCTAATAGTAAAAATGAATTATCAGATTGTAATATAGTAACATGTACACAAAAAGATTTGCAGAGTCGTAAGTTTTATACTTTTACAAAAAAAACTAGTAGTATCAATGGGAAGAGCAATATAGAGACTGTAGAGCCACCTAGTAATATGGATGCAACATTTTGTAAGCCGGTTTCAAAACCCCCAAAGAAAAAATTACATGCGCCAAAAAAATTATCTAAACTGCCACAATTCTTGCAAAAATCAAATCCTAATCTTTTATCAAATACAACAAAAACTATTGATACGACTGGATTTTCATATTTACCTAACGTGAGACAAGTGAAAGGTTCATGTATTAATACAATAAAAGCCATAGCAAATCCAATGACAAATATACCGTATTCTTTGGGAAAATTGAGAAGTGGCTCGGAACAACGATTGCCACATGTTGACATTAATACAACATTTCAAAAGCCAAATTCTGGAGGATCTACAGAAAGTATAGATAGCACTCAAAGTGCTCATAGTGCTCCTGACTTAGATGATAGACTTAGTATGTGTTCTGACAGTAGTCATAATTCATATAATGTACGTACAACGAATATGGAACAATTGCATCAAATTGTATATACACAAGAAGAGGGTAAATATATTTTCATATAAAATAATTTAACTATAGTATCTTATTAGGTTATAATTAAATAAATATCTTAAATGTTTTGAGAGTAGGTTCTAAACACGAATCAACACCGAAACCAAAGAAACACATTTTACGTAATAATTGGATCGATGAATTAAAGGATCTACCATCTCCAATTTTAAAACATAATGTAGAGGAAACTGAGAGCAATTCTAGTTCACCACTTAGTATAGATTCAACAGTTAAGACTAGTTCCCCGATAATAAGTCCAACTGGATCTAGTCAAGCAATAAACACCAATGGAGAACATAAAATGTCAAGTTAGTTAAACATTATATATATTTTTTATTAAAATTTTATATAAAATTTTACTTTATGATATTAAGAGTTTTATAAAATAATTTTTGTTTATCTTTTAAGGTAATTTGGAAGAAAAAGAACAGGAAAATGCTGTTGCTGTTGTGAAGCAGGTAAAACAAAATATTAATTAATTATTAATAATTTGTCAAATTTTCTGTTTCAAAATAATAATCATAACTCTGTATATTGTTTCAGACAACAAATAAATTAACTAATATGACAGAAAATAAGACTAGGCTTAGACAGCCAAGTAACTGGAATACTGGAAATAAACCAGTTGGTACAGTAAGTGGTATACCTAGACCTCCGTCGCGCATACCAGCTTTTAGATTTGTAAGGCCAAACGTAAAAACTACTCAAGGTGATTTAAAAAAAGGGTGTCTGTGAAACTAAATATTATTTAAAGGAATTGCAATAGCAATATTATTGTGTGAGCGTTTTCATTTTACAAGAATTATTACTGCGATCATTCGTGCACAAAATATCGAAAATTTCCATTATAGGTAATCATTTAATTTATATTAACATATTCAGTATTATTGAGCTTCCAGGAAGTGTACAGTTCCTGCTCAATCGTTATAACACATATCACATATTAAATTTACGTTTAATTTCGGTTTTACACAAGATTTTATATGCATATTCATTCACAGAAATGTTATATTTGCTATTAGGAAATAGTAAGATAATTTTTTATACAAATATTTACGAAAACAATAAACAATGCATAAACAATGCATAATAATAATAATAATAATAATAATAATAATAATAATAATAATATTAATATTAATAATAATAGTAATAATGATGATTATGCTAATACTATTACTACTACTAATAATAATAATGAAATAACAGAAACATTATCATTTATGCTTTTTTTTTCTTCTTTTTTTCATTTTAATAATTCATGCTATATTATCTACAAGATAAATATTGCTTTTGTGTTTCCAGAATAATTAATGTATCTCTTTAAATTTTAAATTTTCTTTATATGATTACTTATTTGACATATAAATAATATATTTTTAATGGCAGATTTTGTAACTTGTACATTACTTTATAAGTTTCTTTGATATATATCTTAATATAAAGTATCTTATAGTTGAATATCATAATTTCAAAAGTAAAAGAATAAAAATGTATATTACTGTTGCCAAAAAAAAAGAGAACGTTTACATTTGAACATCAGGTTTGTTATATTTAACTGAATCTGTTTCATATGTTACATAGAAATAATTATCCAATTTTATGATATAACGAATTATTGTTTATTTTTTTAATTTATTCGCATTTTTTAAAATTTCCTTCATAATTTTGTGGATAAAGGATTACAATTATTGCAAAATAAAAAATATTCTTCAAATAAATATATATAAACCTGTATTTTAACAAATACAATGTATCCCAGAAAATATCATATTTTTCATATCCGTCCTAGTATTTTCAGTAAAGAATCATGTATATAAAAACAAATACACTTGTGATCCTTTATCCAATCAAATTAAAAAATTAAAAACATTCTTGAAAATATATAGTATAAGTAAATATAAACTGACAAGTCATATCACATCAAGATTGTATACTCGATAATTAAAAATGCGAGATAGGAGTGCTTTTAAAATTGAAAATGGAAAATGTGTAAACCTATTGCGATTAATAAAGAAAAAAAAAAGTAATAATAATAAAAATAAATAATAAATGAGAACAGTTAAATTTCTGTTTATATTTTTAAAATTAATAATTTCAAAATTTGTGTGTGTCTATACATTTATATACATATAATTACATATTTTCTAATAAAATTTCATATACTTTGAATATCATTTCACTTACGATAAAAATAGTGACTGAATATTGACTAACTAGACCTTAAGTGCCTTGATTGTATTATTGTATTAATAAAACGTTTGTTATATATACTTATATGGTATGAAAAACAACTATGGCCAGGTAATTTGTTTTACTGCCTTGAATAATGCTATAAGCAATTAATGTCACTAATGTTTTTTTACATAATTTGTGATAATAAATATTGTATATATACATTTTATTCAAAATCATTTTTTATTATTGAATTTCTTATATAATATAATATGATTAAAACATTGCAGGTATTATTAGAAAACTGTCATTTCTATTTGATATTATTTCTTTCTAAACAATTTTCTTCTCTGAATTAAGTTAATGTACTAAGAAAGATAAACTTTTTTAACACACACCAAATATTTATTTACATAATCTTACACAAAGATATAATGATCAAATACTTCATACATAAATAATAATTATAGTAAAACTCCGTTTTTTTTTCACAATTAACATTATAGAAAAAATTATATATAAAGTCGGAAGAGAAAAATAAATTTTTTGATATTTAGATATTATACTAAATGTTTGAATAATTCTTTCTTTCTTTTTTTTTCATTCTTTTTTTTTTCTTTCTTTTTTTTTCATGACAATATAATAGACATTTCATGACAATATAATTTTATGTCTCATTTAAATTACTGTATATATAAATACTAAAAACTCATTTGGCCTTAATTAACAATGATACAAAAAACTTGTTAATGTAAAAAGGTAATACAAAAAAGGATATTTTTTTTTTCTTTTTTTTTTTCTTTTTTTTTTTTTTTTTTTATATATATATATAAAATGACACTTCTAGAGAATATGATATACTATTCACAGACTATAATTATTCTTAATATATGATATATCATTATATAATCATATCGTTATAATTCGGTAAAATTGTTTGATCATTCATTTTATAATACTGTTTGTTATTATTGCAAAATATATTTCAACTCACTTAATTTCAATACAAACATATGTATGTGTGTATATATATATATATATATTATTTTGTTATGCGATTATTGGAATGAATTGCTTTCAGATTTCATATGTTGCATTCTATCTAATGAAATAAATTCATAAAGATAAACATAACAAGGAGATTATTTTCATTTTTTCATAGTTAAAAATACACATTACATTGAATAATAAATATCTAATATTTATAATATGATTATTCAAGCTAGTTTATATTATAAAATGTATGGTCTTGTACAAATTGTATGTGAACTATTTTTATATATATATGTATATGTATATGTATATATTGAACATGAAGGCACAATATCAAATAATTTAAATAATCACACAATCATTGTATTCTTATTAATTCTAATATACAGTACAGTGTAGAGGAATCTGTTTATTATAATACTTTATTTTAAACAAACTAAGACAAATTGAACCCATTATTAGATTAATTAATACATTAATTCTACTTTAAGTGTAGTTATATATCATATATGTACTGTATAATTAAATATACAGATACTTGTAAAAACAATAAATGACTTTCCAATTTATTGTTAATATTTATTAAATATTTCAGATAGAGATAAAATACTATCAATATATGATGTATTATTGTCCAAATTTTATATAAGTTATATTACGCACTTGTATCAAAATATTTATCAAAATTTACATTAAAATACAAACTAATTTGTTTCTAATAATTGTTTTGATAAATGGAGCAGCACTGTACTGTATTTTAGTTTCTTGTCTATTGCATAGTAAACGTACTTTTACATGTTTTATAGTATTAACATGGTGCAATGCTATTTGATATTAGTATCAAACAAATGCAATGAAAACAGACATGACATAAAAGAATTAAAAAAATATACGCATGAAAAATTGTGTGTGTGTGTGTGTGTGTGTGTATATAAAATTAAAATATATAAAATAATTAAATATTAAATATTATATAAAACTGATGCTATTTTTTTTATACAGATCGTACGTCAGGTACACATTAAAAGCCTTGCATATAATATATATTTTGTCTTAACTAAGAATTAATGTAGATAATTAAAAAAAATACTACTGTGCTTTCATTTACAAAGCTATGATATATCGAAATTCATTTATGAATTTTCTAAGATACATGGCTAGAAGAACTTGCAATATTCGTGATATATGTGATTATTAGAATAAATTATGGGTTACACACTCATTTTAAAAACAAATTTTACGAGAGGCAGTAGTACAAATATTTTAACTGTTCTTGTTTTTTTTTTTTTTTTTCTTTTTCTTTTTCTTTTTTTTTCCCCTATCATATTAATAATCCTTATAAAAGATTAGCATTTTAATTAATGTGAGAGAGAAACACGTTTTATATTTTATCTAATATCGTACTAAGTAGTTCAGTTGTAACTTAAATACAAAGAAGAGAACACAAGTATAAACTTGTTATATGATATTAAAAAAAGATTACATACTGTGTATATAGATAGAAAAGCTGAACACACACAGTTTTCTAGCACAATTTTTTTTTTCCTTTTTTTAGTCTTTTTTATAAAACCAACTCTTATACGGTGAATATTTATCAAATTAGCACCGAATTATTTTAATTTTGATTGTCTATTATAAGCTTTTGTCTTAAATATAGACAGCAACATAATTTTAGATATATGCCAGTCACAATTGAATTATAGAATTAAGGCATAAATTGATTTCTATTCTTATTATATTTAATTTCTAATAGATTAATCTTTCTTCTTATATGCTATATCAAATATGGTAGTATAGTTCATCTCTTTTTAAAACTTTTTAAATGTGCACAAATATCTATTGCATTAATACACAAAATTCATGTTTAATTTCTTCCTTCTTTGTTCGTTTCCGATTTCACACATTTCAATTATAAATATTATATATGAAATATAACAAACCCATTTCATGTATATTTTGAAATATGTAAACGGATTTGCTTCATTGCTTTTATATCATGCAAGTCCTGAAAAAAGTTCCTGTGACTTTGTTTTATTCATAACTTTGGTTCCAATTCTTTAATCCTCTTTATATTTTCATATCACTCTTATTCGCATGCTAGTTTACTATCAAAACTACTTAAAGCAATCGCAAAAGCTTGAAGTGTACAAAGTGGGAACCTATAATCCATAGTGAAGACATCTTCAGCTACACGTCCAAATTGCATAACAACATAGTCCACTGAAAATAAAAGTAAAAAAAAAAACAATACATAGAATTAAGAAATTTTATAATATGAATTGTTTTCATAATTTTATTTTCTATTAAACTAACCATCACTGTCATGTACAACTTGAAAATTTTTAACAGATGCTTGTGTGACACGGCCATGAAAATTCAACACATACGATTGCGTATCGTCATTCCATACTGGAGTTTTGTTATGTAGTTCTATTAAATTATCCATATTTTTCATTTTCCAACGTTCTGAAATGATCATAAAATGAATATCTTGTATATTGTATGATTAAATAATTTATTATATACCAAGCAATGTTTCCGTTTCATCCCGTGGACAAATTTCAACTCGTTTTTGATCAGGCGTCATTCCAGGTATAATAACAGTCATTTTTCGTGGACCTTTAAATCCTAAGACGTTTGTGTCATATACTACTGCGGCTAATTCTTGTCGTGGATTAAAACGCTCATCTCTTTTACAATCTTTCATTAATGAATATCCATTGTCATAAACAGTAAATTGTGTCCCAAGGAGATTAGATCTTAATTTTCCTATATAGGATTCACCACCTCTTGAAAGATCTGTAGGATCCGTGGAAATTAAATAATTACTTGTTGTACTTTTCTTCCTCTTGCGTCCGGCCAATAAAAATATCTAAAATAACATCTATAATGAAAATTCAATTATTTATTAAATAGATTTAAAATATACTAACCTTTTTTCCATAATCACGTTCAAGATGTAAAAAATAAGTAGGGTAAAGACCACGGTCCATACCTTTTTTATCACGTGTTATACGACACTTATAATGCATTTTTTTATTTGCCGGTTGCAATACAAATTGTTCTATATTTCCTTCTACATTACCTTCTAATTCTGGACTCTGGATTAAAGAAAATTATTATTTTATAATAGACCTTACAGAAATAACTTGTTAATAATATACAAAGCAAATTTATGAAATGATATTTTATAATAATTGGGTTAATACATACAGTAGAATGATTGTCTCTATTGATAAGTGCACGAGTTACTTCTGATGGTGCTATTTTAAGAGGAGAAGAACATGGCAGAGATTCTGAAGGAGAATGCAAATCTACAGGAGATGATTCTTCATCTGCGCATTCTCTAGCTTCCGTACCTTCGTAAAATGCTATTTCGGAGCTTGCTTCTAAAATATAAATTATTGTTTTAATTTAATTTAAATCATAGAAATAATATAACAATAATATACTATAATTATAATTTTACCACTAATTTCTGTTTCTATAGGTTTATTTTCAGAAAATGTTCCAATATCTGGATTTGTTTGGGACATTGTGAATTGTAAAGGCCCATCGTATCCTATAAAATTGAACTCCAAATAAACATATTATTCTATAAAAATAATATTTTCAATTATAATAAATATCAATTTTACCATGAAGTTCTTTATTAGGATTAATCCATTTCATAGTATGACTTGTTAATTGTGTAGTGGATATATTTGATGCCTGCACCATACCACCAGCACCACTTTGTCTTTTTTGTTTCATTTTTTGTGCAATTAATTGTCTCTATAATAAAAAATGTAATTCATTAACCACAATATTATCAAAATATATATATACATATATACATTCACATATAATATATGTATATATATATAAAAATTTTTTAAATGTAATTCAGTCACACCTGTTGTTCAAGCTTCTGTTGTCTTAAATCAAGTGATGTCATTTTACTGCTTATTAAAGCAATTATTTATCATAAACAAATGACTTTTCCTCGAGCACAATTAAACTTCTATAAATGAAGTTTGTTTACGTCAAAACATATTACATGTCCTCATGGTACCTAGGCAACCAACCCGTATAATTCGACGCATGAGTTGTCTTTGATATTGAAAACACTAACGAGTTATATCATTTTTCGTGATTGGTCGTTCACGTATTAAAAAGACATTTTACGATATAATCAAATATATAATCAATATGATTAGAATTTAAGCATGTATATATATACATATATATACATATATACATGTAATTTAATATTAATCGTGAATATTTTATGTTCTTTAATATTGACTAGAACTCTCAGATCGATTAGTTTATATTAATTTGACCGGTAAATTTCGATCTTCGTTGATTCGAGTCAATGCATTCCTATGATTCGCAGGCACGAGTATGTAAACAAACATGGCGACTACTAGTCCACGCGTGGAAGACTTGATAAATTATTTTAAATCGCATAACAAAATTAGAGAACAACAAAGTCATTCTGCTAAAGTTCACAGTGTTGGATGGAGTTGCGATGGAAAATTATTGGCTTCAGGTTCTTTTGACAAATCCGTTTGTATATTTTCTCTTGGACCAGACCGACTAGTAAGTATTATTAAGAATTAATACAATTTATAATTTATATATTAACAGTAGAAAGAGATTATGTCATAGTATAAATAATATTTTCTATAGAAACAAGAAATAACTTTTAGAGGACACGGAGGTAGCGTAGATCAATTATGTTGGCACGCATTTTGTCCAGAATTATTATCGACTGCGAGTGGAGATAAAACCGTTCGTATTTGGGATACGCGAACACAAAAATGTACTGCTAATATTAGTACCAGAGGAGAAAATATTAATATATCGTGGTCACCTGATGGTAATACCATAGCCGTTGGTAATAAGGAGGATCTTGTAACATTCATTGATGCCAGAGTTATGAAAATACGTGCCGAAGAACAATTTAATTTTGAAGTGAATGAGATCTCATGGAATAAGGATTCTGACACATTTTATTTAACCAATGGACAAGGCTGTGTACATATTCTTAGCTATCCGGAATTAGAATTATTACATGTGATAAAAGCACATCCAGGAACTTGTATATGCATAGAATTTGATCCAACTGGACGTTATTTTGCAACTGGCTCTGCGGATGCATTAGTGTCTTTATGGGATGCAGATGAATTGTGTTGCTTAAGAACATTTTCGAGATTAGAATGGCCAGTAAGGACAATATCCTTTTCCTATGATGGACAATTATTAGCAGCAGCATCAGAGGATTTAGTTATAGATATAGGTGAGGTAGAAACAGGAGAGAAGATAGCTGATATTCCAGTTGAAGCTGCAACATTTACTGTTGCCTGGCATCCAAAACAATATTTACTTGCTTATGCCTGTGACGATAAGGATACATACGATAGGAAAAGAGATGCTGGTAGTTTAAAAGTATTTGGATTTGCTAATGACTGAACCACATTTAAATGGTTTTATAATTTTATGATAAAAATATTTTTATCTATTACTTTTTTGTCTATCTGTTAATTAATATTATTTTACTTAGACAGATAGTAAATAAGATAATAGTAATTATACAAGGAAACTGAACAAAATAATTAAATTATTATATTGATCTATATATAATATTTTTATTAATTTCCATAATGAGTTTTTAAAAGCAATTCAGCTGCTTTATCGATAATATCAGGATGACAAAATGTATTGACAATGTCTTTTGATAATTGAGAGAATAGTTCTGTCTTATTTACAGAAATCACAGATGTAGGTACATTTGTTTGAGATAGTTCATCAATACTAGTTAAAAATCTTTCCCTTTTATATTTTAATAAATCTTGTAATTCTGACTCCTCCAGGTTATGTAGTAATTTCACAAAATTAGGATACTTTACAGATAAATCTTCAACAGTCCATACTAAGTGTTTTATTTTCTTTGTATCCGATAACTTTTCAGTATCAATATGTTTACATTCTAAGAGAGTGTTTTCCAACTAATAATAAAGAAAAAACTGTTAATACAAACACTTTGAAAGTTTTTAATTATAATATAATTATGCATTAGGCCAAAAACTTACTATTTTGATATTTTGAGAAAGAGAACAATGTATTTCCTCAGGATTGTCACATACTTTTTTACCAATTCTGTTAACAATTAATTTAACAAGCGCTTCCTTAAGGCGTGCTTTATTGTCTGTCTGTAGAGGTAACCATATATTGACACTTACAGTCAAGTCCAAGGATTCTACATAGTGCCACCAACCTTTTGGAACAAATAAAACGTCTCCTTTTTCAAGTATAATAAATTTTACTTGTCCTGAAAGCTTTAATATTGCTTCTTCTTCCTCATCTGTTGGACAAAAAAAATTAAATTTGCTGTATATCGTTGATTCTTCGTAAGGAACTCTTGTAGGACGAAGTTTATCAGTTGAATTTGGTGGAAACAATATCCATTGCTTTCTGTAATTTTTAATCAGAAAAAAGACTACATAAGGATAGTTAGATATGTAATATATATTAAAGACGTATATATATATGTATCAACCTGCCATGAATTTGAGCTACTAAATTACATCCATAAGAATCAAAATGGCAATTTGTATGTGCGCCTTTATTTCCAATCCAAAGAGTAGAATCATGACCATCTTTTTCAATGCCAAATCTATGCCAATTTAAGGAATTAAGTAAATCAGGCTTATCCTGTATCCATTCATGCATATACTTGTAATCAAAGTAATACCATTTACTGTTATCAATAGAAGAATTCGATTCTTCTACAAATTCTGCAAATGTCATTGTTTTAGTATGGCATTGCTTTTCCCATTGTGGATACTATAATAGATAATAAAAAATATAAATTATACTTTTCTCTAATAAATTTATGAATTTATAAATACGAATTTCTTTTAAATGATTAACGATGAAAGATACCATGGATCTTGAATTATATCCAACTCGAAATTGTAATTTCATATCTCCGAATTTTTCTATAAGATCCGATAAATTCCATTGTAATAATTGCCATATAAATGAACCATTCCCATCTTGCAAAATATTATGAAACACTATTGGTTCTTGCAAATCAAAAATAGCTCCCTTCAAAGTTTCTTCATTTGGCACATTAGTCTCTTCCATTGTATATAATATTTGTTATATATTACATATCTTATTTAAACAAAAGACATCTGTATGAATAACTTCAATATAATAAATGTTATTTATGATATAATACATATCGTATCATTTAATTAATATCTAATTATCTAGTTAAACGGCATTTTATTATTTCAATATTAGGTTATAAAATTTTATAATTTAGTTTCTCCGCGCCACTAGATGTCATCTTGATATGAAAATTTCATATCAAGTTCTGACAACAGAGGGAAATACTATCGATTTAAATGTAACCTAAAGTTTGTATAATAATTGTATATTCTAATTTATTAATGATATCCTTACTTTTCTTCCTGGATTTTTCTTGCTGAAAACAAAAAGAAAAATGTTAAAATCGAATTTTTGTGCAAACCATTTAAAGATGTTGATTAGACCATTTTTAAGCAGGACCACATTATTACAGAATAATGGCACAGATTTTGTTTATCAGCAAACACGGGTATTCATTTTGTTTAAACATGGTTTTTATTATTTATAATATATTTTTTAATATGAACTATATATTATATATATATATATATATATATATATATATATACACATATATATTTATAATATCTATTTTCAGAATGGTTTTATATTGAAAAGAAAATTTAAACCACCACTTCTTAAAAAATCTGAAAAATACAGAATGCTTAGGCCTAAATATTTTGTCTATCATTTTGTAGAACATACTGAAAGTCAGAAACAGAAACCAATCAAATTGATATTAACGTCTGATGTACATAAGATTGGTGCAAAGGGAGAAATTGTTTTGGTGTCTCCTGAAAAAGCTTATAATAATGTCATTCTACCTAAATTAGGAGTATATGCAACTGAAGAAAACATTGGCAAATATATTACAAAAAGCATTGATGAAGGACCTAAACTTTCTCTAGTAACAAAACAAACAATAAATATTTTATCACATATGAATTTATCTGTATCATTATCACAAGAAGTTCCATGGACTCTAGAAAAATGGCATTTAAAAGTAAGTTTCCGTAAGGCAGGAGTTTATGTACCCGAAGAAGCAATTACTTTACCAGAAAAAACTATATCTGGACCTGATTTATCTCTCGAAGGAAAACAATTTTACGTCATTGTAACAATTAATAATAGCGAAAAAATAAAAGTTAGGTGTAGGATTCATCATCATAATGTATTTATACAAGATTTTTGGAAATATTTGTTGGAGCCAATTTTCCCAGAAGATAAACCAATATTAGATTCTATGCCTATACCTCGTAATATACAAAATTTAGAATAAAATGTATCAACTAATTATATATTTAATTGTTAATAAATTTATAATGCAGAATAATTTATTATTAATTTATTAAAATATTAAGATGAAAAAAGAAAATCGTTGAAATAGTAATTTAATTTATGCATTGCTTTTTCAGACACTATCTTATTAAAGCAATAATGTACATACACACATACATACGCAATCATGTTAAAAGATATATATATATACACATTCGCGCGCGTACACACATACACACATTTGGACCTTTTAGTAATCAATATAATTCGATTCTCTTAGAACTTCAAAAATATACTATCCGATTTGTCAATAATTTATTTATTTAAAATGTTAACCTCTAAATATATATAGTATCCTAATAAATGATTTTAATTTAATAATTTTTATACTCATTAGTATAATTATGGATCAAAACCGATTTATATGGGATGAAGTTTCTGAAGGTTTAATATTACCAAGGTAAAAAAAAAAAATATATTTTTCTTAGAATTAATAAAAAATATATCAATTATTATTCTAAATTTTGTGTACTTGCTTGTAATTCATTTGTATATAAATTTTACAGAGTACAAAAAATAGATGATGAACAAATTAAAAGACGAACAATACAATTTGAAGTTATAGATCCATCAGAAATTTATTGTCCCCATAATTATTTAATTTTAAATTTTCATGAAACGTTGAATCCAAGTCAGAAAGTAATTAATCTAGCAATAGATAGATCAATAATTAATAATAAATAAATTTAATATGTTAACAAGAAATATTTTACAGATAAAATTTAGAAAGTATTATTTACGAAAAGTAGCTCCTAATGAACCAGACGTAATCATCTTACAAGATATAAAAGATCTTGTTATGTTTTTACTCATTAGTCCTGTCAGCGTTAAATTTATAAATTTCTTTCATTTGCCTGTTGTTGATAATTTTTTAAGAGCACTTATAATATATTTTCAATATTATATAGAAATATGGGAAAAATTAATGGAAGAACGTGTAGCTACTCTAAAAAAGGCACCAAATCCATTAGCAGGTGGACATAGAATTAAATATGCTGATGAATTGCATATTTTACGATGTATGTTAAGTAAAGAATATGCAGATTTAATAGTAGGTTGCCAAGATACAATACACTATCACCATATAATAAGTGGAAAAAAAAGATCAAGTATGACTCAATCACAAGGAGAAAAAGATCTAAGAATATTTGAAGTGCTAATTCATATATCTCATCGTGTTGTATGGATAGCTTTACATCGTAAACATTTTCACTTAATTGGTAAATTATCCTACATTATTAACACAATTATATTTATTCCATCACTTTTGAACATGATCAATGAAAAATATGTCTATTGCATTATAGTACAAAATACAACTTTATATTCATTATTGTTTTCTCCTTTGCTGTATGTATCATACGCTTATTGATATATGTTTTTCTAGAGTCAGAATTACATAGACTACTCAGAACTGAAGTCTACAACAAAAAAAGTGGTTATACCATTAAAGATATGTTAGAAAGTGATATTTTTGTACTACATGGTCCACAGATACAATCTAAAAGAAAATTGCTTAAATATTCACCTTTAATAGAGGAATTAATTTATTCAAAGTGTAATTTCCAAGTTTTATCATTAGGTAATACATTTGCAAGTATTATTCGTGTTAATATATTGTATTGAGCATGGTTCAAAAGTATAATAAAAAATAATATTATTTAAATTATTAAGAAACATAAAGAAATAAACTTTTAATTCATGCATATTATTAACTTCTGTCTTAATCCATAGGAATGATAGATGTTGATACATGTGATCCACGAATTGCTTACTTACACAATGCATTACTTATTGAAGAAGAGATGTTGCCTAAACTTGGAATTAAAATTGGCATACTTGGACAAGAAAGATCCAATTATGATTTAATGTTAATGTTGCTTGATTCAGAAAATTCTAATCATGTTGAAAACACTAGTAAAACTGAAAAAAGTTATGATAAAAAGAACAATATAACTAATAACCTGACACAAAACAATCCGGTATGCTTTTTATATAATATCTATATAATAAGTAACTTTTCAAATGTCTTGTGTCAATCTCATAAGAAAGAAATAATAATTGCATTTATATTATAAAAAGGACTGTAATCAAAATATTATGAGGATGCCTTCTTTCGAACTTCAACCTGCATTAACAGAAGTATTTGAAGTAAAAAAAAATGATAAATCGACTAGAAAATATTCTAAATTTCGTGAAGATGCTAGGAAAAAGTGGATTATTAGACAAATAGAGAGTCATAGTAAACAGTTGGATACATATTCTATTATGACCATTATTTAAAAATCAAGTCGAATGAAATCCAACTTAAATGATATAGTAAATAGATACTTTAACAAATAGGTAAACTTATTTTCTGGTATTACAATAAAAATGTATTATACAATAGTATAATCCAATTATTTGTTATTTTAGCTCTACTTGGTTATCAACATAATAGTTGTAATTAACTCAAAATCTACATTTCATGGAAGATTTAAAATTCATAAAAATGTTTACATAAGAACTATTGTAACAATCACATTTTTATCAAAATCGAATTGAAAATAATATTATACCGAAAGATTTCAAAATACAAATAGAAATTAATTAGCAATCATTTTAAAATTTGTGTTTGTGATAAATAAAAATATTACACTGGTTAAATGTAAAAAAGAATATTTGTAATACAAGCCAAAGAAAATATATAATTGAACAGAATACTGATAAATGTTATCTGGCTATCATGTAAATCCAATGAATTTACATATATCATATATTTAATCTTAAAAAAAATGCTTAATATGTTACGCTAATAGAGGATAAGTGAATGGGTCAGATAAACTGAGTATTTTAAGACAATGTAAAAAATATGCTTATTATAATTGATAATGTCTAGTCAGGAGTAATAATGTTGATATTTTACAATGAGTCACATATAGATACACTCGAAGCAATGCATTTTTTTTGATTAAATTTTGCATTGTCCTTCTCCATAAATAATTACTATTTACCTAATCACTAAGATTCTACAAATAACAGTATATGACATTAATTTATTTCCAATATGGGTGTCCAATTGCAAATATTTTTTTAGTTTCATTTATACGAGATTGTTACTAATATTTTTTTTGCAAACCTATTTTTGCAAGTGACTTTAATAATTCATATTTAACTAACATACTCCAAAAATGTGGAATTTTATGAATTATCATTTTTAGATAAGTGACACGCACATTTAAAAGAGAAAACTAAGTACCTTTTATTTCTATATATTTGGCACTAAGATTTTGATAATAAAAACTAGATTTTTTTTCTTTTTTTTTCTTTTTTTTTTTTTTTTTTTTTTTTTTTCAAGCAAATTTATATATCTGTTCTCTTGTACTTACATTCGTGCAAACTTTTTAATGATAACTAATAACTGCAATGCACAATAACTTTATATGTTTAACTCTTAGATCACACTCAATTATCGATATGCATTAAAACTATGATAATTTGTAATCTATCTTCACGATGTGTCTACAATCAAATATTAGACTGCACTTTGCATATTTCTATAGAGTTATGATATTTTAGCAATAAAATGGCAGTACATAACTCTTATCTTAATAGCAATCTAGTCTTACTGTCAGAATCTGTGCCTTAACTGGGAATTAATGTGTACATTATATCAAAAAAAAATTAAGACGAAAGAATTTCTTTTCTTACTTGAATAATGAAATAATTCTAACGCGTGTCATTTCCACATTGATTGCAAATTACTTTGCACTTATATTAATGAACGGTATTAAAAATGAAACTCTTTCAGATCATCTTCGATTTTTTACTCATTTCTTACAGCTACTTATCACTGAATATTTGTCTACATGAATATATTACAAAATGGATAAAATAACATTATTGATCATTATGTGTATGTATTATTAATATTCACGATTACTTCAATGAATTATTACAACAAACAACTAATGGAAAAAAAAGAAAAAAAAAAAAAAAAAAAAAAAAGAAATAGTAATCGTTCAGAGATATATATAACATATGTGTATTTTTATATGAATTCAGTCATATCCCTGTAAAATTTTATTTTATGCACAAGATGTTTAATGAGATATAATTTAAAAAAAAAAAGACGGTTCTGTTCATATATTAACCAAGAGATCACTTTTTGTATATACTATAACATCGCTTGATCATTTATGAAAAGTTGGAAAAGATCTAAGATTTATCATTAGTAATTTGTTATTTTATAACTGAAACTATTATAAATTAAAAATGCAAATGATTTAAAGATTAAGATCATCAACATAGAATAATTCATGGTGTAATTAGAATAGAAATGCAAATACACTAACCCAAAATTTCATAAAAAGTTTTTTTTTTCTTTTTCTTTTTCTTTTTTTTTTTTTTTTTTTTTTTTTTTTAGATATTTTACATAAATATCGTTTTTTAATACTATGATGACATTATATCTAGATCTTTTTAAATTTTATATGTGTGTGTCTGTCTGTCTGTCTGTCTGTCTATCTGTCTAGTGTGGTGTGTGGTGTGTGTATGTGTAGGTGGGTGAGTGTGTGTGGGTGTGTATATATATATATATATTATAAGGAATTCATAAAAACAAAAAATGTTGAAATTTTTCAAATCAATCATAATGCATGAATTAATCAAAATAAAAATATTGGCGACATTTTTTCAAATCAATTATAATGCACTTATTTGCATTTATTTGCTTAATCTATATCAAATATGAAATAATTTTATATATTGGACACACTTTGTCTTTTTTAATCATTTAGGATAGTCGAATAAATCAAGAAAATTTAGTTTTTGTAACTATGAGAAGATAAAAATAATATATTGATAAAGCAATTAAGTAAAATGTAACAAATAGAAAGAGAAAAATAGATGATCGTGAAATAGCTCTATTAATACACAATGTCTAATTATAATAAAATTCTAAATGTGTGACATATATATATAAAAGAGAATATATACCTTAATATTTTTGCAATATTCTGAATGTTGATATCCTGAATGCTGAATGTGTAAATTATTTTGTGTAATATAACTTTTTGTATCTTCATTGCCCATATTTTGAAAAATTAATGTAATGAAATGTATTACTAAAAAGTGCTAGTACAATAAATCTTCATTAACTAAAATTTGTTGGTATGTTCATAGTAAGCTGTAAATATACACTACAACTTTAAACTATGAACAGTTTTCTTAATTAGCTATTAATTGGAAAAAATGGAATTCTTAAACATTTACAAGCTGTATGTCATACATGACATTAAATCTAGCCATGTGTTACCTAGTGTCCATCATCCTAAATTGATAAGTTTACTATTGTTCTTGTTCACATTCTATATATGTATATCAATCCCTGCCAATGTCTCGAACATGTGCAACTGTGTAGTAACGAGTCAGTGACACAAGTTTACATGTAGCAGCACAGACACACAAAACAGTATCTCTTTTTCTACATCATAAGGAACACACGCGAATTTATTTTCTGATTATTATAATGTTAATGTAGGTGGGGCTACGAAGCTATATCTGACATAAGTTGAGCAAGTAAAGCTGGCTCTAAAAGTCCATGTGTTTGTCCCATTCTTTCTAAATTACGAACATCTTTATCCACTGCTTCTAAAGCTCGTTCCAATTCTTCTTCCTCCTCTCTTGATGGTTCATATTCACCATTTCTACTTTCTAAAAAAGTTATATATAAAAATTTAATTAAATATTTATTAAATTATACCAAATGACACTAATAGTTCTTCCATGATCGTTTGCCTTCTGTTTTTATGATATATAAGATTAAATAATAATTACCAATAAATAAATCATTAAACGCATCTGCAGGTAAATTGTTGAGTACATTTCCAAAGTCATGTTCAGTTGGATCCAGAGAAGCAAATACTTCATGATCACTTAACTCGACTTTCAGGCCTCCTCCTAGTCCAAGAGAACTCAGTCCCAACCCTAAGTTTAAGTTCGAAGAGTTTGAGCTTCCTTGTGTTACACTCATATTATTCAGTGTCTTAATGTGACTTTCACTAGAGTTCATTTGGCTCATATAATGACTCTCTTCATGTGCTAAAGTACCTTTGGTCTCTAATTTATTTGCAGGAGGTCGTTTTCTTTTCTTTGGCCTGGATTTTGGCTTAGGCCTTGGGATGGTAGGAGATGCTGGTTTCTTCCGTGCTTTCTTTGGTTTAGATTCTTGAGCCTTACGATTATAATTATCCCTTTTTCTAGCATGCTCTGGACAAAGCGGTAATTCATGTGCAACATCGAACACAGGAATACAACACTGTGTGTTGTCACTAAATTTGGCAGTGCAATGTTCAAATAAAAGTTGATCTCCATTTAACATAATATGCCGAGAACAATGACGTGTACAAGGTAAAGAAATTTGTTGACATCCTTCAGCACCACATTGCCCTCCTACTAAAAGTGGTCCATCTATTATCTTACTAGTTCCTGGTGAATCACTTAAAGCTCTTGCTGTAGATGCTGGGTCCTTGTAAGCAGTTTCTAATAAACACCTTGCACGTTCACGTAAAAGAACTTCTGAGTCTGAGTCACTTCTATTTAACTGAATCAAACGTCGCCGTAACTGAGATCTTAATTGAGATAATCTTGTAGAACGATTTAATTCTGTACTTGTATCTCCTGAGAACCAATGACGTTGATAAACTGTCATCTCGTCTCCGCTTGACTCACTATCTGATATTTCGTCTCCTGCTTTTGGATAGTACAACAACGTATGGTCCCGATTCTGTCTTCTTGACCTGAGTCGTTCCAAATTCTCTAAGTGACGTCGTTTACTTTGAACTATATTAGAATATTTTTGATCTATGCTTCTCCCACCACCATATTCCACATCCAAGTCTGTCCTTCTATCTGTAACAGTTCTATATCCTGCACTTGGCACAGGAGTTAATTTTATCCTTTCTTTTATACATTTCCCTTTACTTTTTTTACAATTTTGCATCACTTTAGAACTTTTGGTCTGAACTACTGTACAGTTTCTTCCTGCTGCTGCAGTAAATGGTTCTGGTTCACTAAAAATATACGGATCAACATCTTGGTGAGCCTCGGTTTTCAATAAAGCCTTCAAGCGATCTGAAAACTTCAATTTATTGTCCATGTTTGAGTTTCCAGACGTAGGGACCTTCATTGATTGCCACTCTTATTCCAGCCCATTCTATCTGCATTCTCAAATACTCCACACATCAAAATTCTTCTTATCTAGATAAAACTTAGTTTATGCCATATACCAAAACTAACACTTATATACACTTTTTATTATGTAAATAATACTGAAAATATAAAAATTAAAAATAAATTCATTTAAATTACATCACAGTTATAGATTTTTTTTACAGTTAGGCCCTAAAGCCTTATACATTTGCACTAAAACAATATGTACGCAGAAACAAATTTGAGTAAAAAATGTCATATATTACAAAATAATATGCAATATTACTTAATTGCTAAATATTTTGCTATGTACTTAATCGTCTATTTAAACTTTACATATATATATATATATATATATGGATACATATAAAATCGTCATGGTATGCGTATTAATACATTCAAACTATATCCAAATTATATGCTTTCAAAATTTGTGTATAGATCCCCCATAATATGTATATTATTTTACTAATACTCATAACAACAAGTTCTTTGAAAATATATTCAATATCTCATGAATAAACGTTTAAGAATTTTCAAACTATATTGTTATTGCGTTTGGATTTAGATTTGAATGTACATAGTGTTTACATAGACTTGATTTAAGCAACAAGCATTAGACTATAGTCCATATCTAGATCAGAGTAAAAACAATCCTTGTCTTACATAGCATTTTATAGCTAACAAATCCTATGCATCTTTAATCAACTGCAATATAGGGTGCATCAAGATATAAAATATTGCTGAAGGTAGTATCAATAATATCTGACAAGTTAAAATCATATTAAGAAGTGTTCTTTTTTCAGTGATGACATGAGCACACACAACGTTGGAGGTCAACAATATTTGGTTATGTTCGCCCCTTGCATTGACAACGAGACACCATAGAAAATATTGCAAACAAATTTATCAACGATGTAACATTAAAAATTCATTTAATCATTTCTCTGTTACATATTAAAAATTTTGTAACAAGAGTAAAATATCTGTGATTACGCACATAAAATTGCCTTTATCTAGTGGTTGCTTAGCTCGGGGTTTAACGTAGTTTAATCGAAATTGGAGCAACAAGAGATTATTCCAAATAATAATGCTGACTATTGTCCAATCAGAAATAACTTGACCTTTTCTTAAAAGATACACTTCAAGGAAATTTAAGATTTTCACGCACGAATTACGGTATTCATCGATAATAACATTAGAAAGACATGTCAGATGTGAGAGAAGCAAAATGGCGATCATTGCACACACGAACAATCTTTGTTGCGAATAATCCATGAAATCGCGATGATATTGGCGTAGATTCGACGTATGAACGTCCTTTGTCTATGCCTAATAATCAACTCGTTCTAGATTCGTGGTATAACAAAATGAATATAGGATAATTCATTTCTCACTCGAGAAACTAGAAGAATGTTTACTACATTGTTTCTTAATTCGACATAACCTAGCAATCAAATATTCTCCCTTATTGTTAAAATTAATCATTCGTTCTCTTCTTTGTTCTTTTTCCCTCTTTTCTTTGGTATATATTAATTTAGTATTAAATAATAATAAAAAAGTTAGAACAATCTTCCTTACGTTGGTATCTTTTCGTAGGCTCTTAACATTTAATGATATTACGGTAATGACTTCAAATTTTTTTTCTTTTTTCTTATTTAAATAAATCGTATAACATTCCAGTCACAATAATTAAGATATCAAAATACGTAACTAACAATTTTATATCATTTATGAACTACGTTAATAAAAAAAAAAAAATGAAATTATGAAGTTAGACTTGCATTAAACTGACCTTACATATGAATATAAAAATTATAAAAAAAATTACGATATACTTGGCATATTCAAAAATCTATTCACTTTTGTTTTATTTTTTTATTAATAATAGCTAAGCTAGAATATGAAACAATAATTTAAATTAAATATTGCACTCATCAATGAAATTTAATTAATATTTTACTTTAATTAGAATTATTATTAATTATAATGTTTGATTTTAAATATTCTGTGTAAATATTAAAAAATGAAATATACCCAATTTTGACAAAAATTATAATTGTGCATAGAATAAGAATAAAATCCCTTCACTATAGATCCGTCATATATTTGACTAGTAATTATTTTGATGAGGAAATGATTTATATATATATATGCGTATATATATATATATATTTGCGTATGTATATGTATATATATATATATATACATTCATACACACTAAGTCAGTATATATATGCTACACATTTAGTAATCAGCTGATTTTGACATTTAATGTTGTTTATCTAACGAATTAATACTTCCGAATATATTCTGTGTTTAATTCTGAATGTTATATTTAATAATTAAGTAATATAAAAAAACACGTACCTATTCGCAAATTTTATCTAATATATACAAATATTGATTATATTTAGAATTGATCAAGATATATATATATATATGTATATATATAGTAATTTGTTATATATTAATATGTGTGAAATTGTTTTATTTACAAATACATTCAAAAAAAGAAAAAAAAAAATCTTTTCCATGAAATAAACGGATTTGGTCAGGAAAGGAAAAAAGCGTGCAATAAATAACATTTACAGTGACCTAAGAATATTATGGTAATCTTTAAAACTATAGTTCCAATAAAGCATTGTGTCATATGAATCCAAATATGTAATGTAATTTTGTTCTGAATTTATCTTAATCTTTGTATTCTTAGGTCCTGCATACAGAATACAAAACAAGATTTTAAGATTTACAACACCATGCTTGTAAACAACAAGACTATGTTATTACAAATGTTTTGTTCAACAATGTACCGTATAACAAACTGGATAAATGTGACACGTGTTTTTAAACCCACTGTTTTTAACAATATAACAATCAGTAAAACTCATTTTTATTAATAAATTTTTTGTTTGTTAGAATAATATAATCTAGACTAAACACAAATCTAGACTGGAATACAAACCTGTACGATTAAATGCAGAATATTATTGATTTTTTTTTTCAATAAAATTGCATTGATCTTTGATCATAAAAAAAAATTTACAGAAATTAATTAAAACATAATAATTTAACTAATAGAAAATATTCCAAATACGTACATACATACATACATACATAAATACATATATATATATATATATATATATATATGGGTGTTCATGTAAATATAACTTTTGAGAAATTCAATTCATTAAAGAATAATATTTAATTTGTGTAATGAATTTCATTACAACAATTTTAAAAAGTATCTACTATCAGTGTACCTAAAATATATTACTGAAATACACTTAATATATATACATAGTGGTATTTATTTAATAATGTGTAATAGTATGTTGCAATGAAGTAGGTGAAATAAACTTATATATGATATACTATTATATGATGTGCCATTGTATATTAGACAATCATCATAAAGACTAATGGAACTTTCTTTTAAAAATAATTGGTAAAATAATTGTTTCTGGTTTCATGATACTTTGAAATAAGATCCTGTTTTTTTTTCTTTTCTTTTCTTACAGTATCCTTCAAACAAATTCTTTGACAGTATTAATCACACTTTGGACTACAGTTTATGGTAGACCCAAGGGACGGTAATTCTGTTGTTACAAAAGTTGTATTTGAAATTTTTTATGGGATAAGTAATATACATTTGTTACGTCGCTTTCTTTTGAGGTTTCTGTCCTTTAATAACTATTGGCCGGCCTTTTATGAAACCTTTCTTACGTCGTGCAGTCTGAAACATTAATGTTTAACCCCCCATAACTTCAACTAGATTTTCAGATTCACTAATGTAATAATGAAAAGAAGGAAAAACGATACGCAAAATATTTCAAAAATCAATTCTTCAATTATATTAATATTATTAAATTCTGACTAAACTAACCTTTTTGCTAATATACGAGTTTGCATGACGAGCTATAACTCTATCTGCGATTGGAATCCTGGGTCTATTAAATTCTTCTGGTTTTTTTACCCTGTATAAAGATCACGAGATTAAACATTTTTTTTATATAACGAAATAATTATTTATAACGTTTAAATATATCTTATTAAACAGATTAACAATTTGTATGAAGAATAAAAGTACCTATAAATTCTAACAAGCCAATGTTCAGTAGTATAAGCTTCTTCTAAGTAGGTGAGCTGAAAATTTTTATTTCCTATCTCTGCATTTCGAGTACGATCATAACCAGAAGGTGATCTGTAGTCAATTTTAACTTCACCAAATCTATAATAACTCAGCTTATACATTAAAGAATTCATTAAAGTAGGAGATCCTTCGGAATCCACTCTAAATTCTCCTTTTTCAGAGAAATAGTCACTTTCACGAATATCTTGGGGATGTTCACCCTCGGCAATCCGTATCATCCATAAAAACTTGTTAACATCATCACCAGAGTATCCAATCATACCACCAAAAATAATTAATACATAATCTACATCTAAGGACGTCATAATCTCATAAGCAGCGCTTTCGTTTGAACTCATTGCTTTACCCACTAAAGCTATGTGTGAATTATTCCACGTATTATTATCCACAAGTGTAGTTCTATATAAATAAAAAAAAAAAAAAAAAAAAAAAAGAAAAAGAAAAAGAAAAAGATGATGTTCATGTAATATAACTAAATTGTATATGCTGTAACTTTTACCTATTCGCCATTCCAGCTATTTGATAACCATAATCCCACCAACTCATAACTCTAGCATCATTAGGTGTATTTTGAGCTAACCAGTAATAAGCTTCTCTAAAATCATCGAGAATAGCTCTACCACCATCATTGCTATAAGATGCTAAAACAATAGAAGGACTAGAATATGCATTACTTGTAACCCAAGTACAATGCACAGTGAACATCATTAACAAGATTAATACACCAATGATGACACTATTTCTAAGACTGTCTCCTAATCCATCACCAGCATCCTTAGGTCTTTCATGTTTCATTCTTCTTAGTTTTCCAGCTTTATCATATAATGCTCTGCCAGGACTTCTCTCTCTTTCTTCTTCACTTTCATCTTCGCTCCCTTCAGTTCTATCATTCCCATCTCTACATTCCTCTTTCAAGAATAATTCTAATAATCCACTGAATGCTACACCAGCTAACATACATACAACTGGAGTTAAAGTAAGCATAAGCCTTACCATTACTCCAGCGAAATATACGGCACTTATGGCATACAATATAACTAAAATATAAATTATAAATATATTTATTAACGTTATTATTTAATTCGAGAATAATTAAAATATAGATAATTACCAAACACTCTTTCATCATTAATATGTTTGATGCAGTACCATAGTCCAACAGGAAATGTTGTGACAAGAATATGTAAATCAAAAAAGAAACTGAACCAAGTTGTAGGTTGGTGTTCAGAAACTGATGCTATTATAGGTATATGTATTTTTGCATAACCTGTATCCCATAGAGAATAAAATCTTCCACTCCAAGGAGCAACAATACCAGTATAAGTTAATATAATCAAAATTAATAAAAGGACAACTGCTGTTATTGCTACCACACCACTGAAATATTTCATTTCAAATTTTGTCAGTACGGTTCGTAAATACCTGTTGAAAAGAAAACATTTATTTTCATTAAATGTTAATATCATGAATTAATTACAAAACATATATTGACAAATATGTTCTACAAATACCTGAGAGTAGCTACAAAAATCAATAAACCAAATACACCTCCTGCAGCCATGTGTTCTGATGTTCTAATTGGTTGAAAACCAACAAATGGTATTTGCATACTTAATAAAAGTCCCAAAATATAAAATGTAGTATAACTTGTGAACAAACGATTACTAAATCGATTCATGACTAATAATGCAAATACATGAAATGGTATAAGATTAATGATGAATACATATCCACCCCATGCAGATACCATATAAAAATATGATAGTGCAGTCATTGAAGCCCAAAATATTGATCCAGTTTTAACTGATTTAACCCAAAGATAATAAGTAATTTGTAATGCAAATATTGCAATTCCCTCATTGTCATAACTTCCAGCTACAGATCTGGAAATATAACCAGGTACAATTGCAATGAAACATGCAGCAAAAAGTCCAGCACCAGCACTCCATATTTCTTTAGTTAATAAATAAGTAGAAATGGCAGTAAGGCCACTGAAAACTGGTGCTAAGAAGACACATATATCTCTTATATGTATTGGAATATTTAAAGAATGTAGTATATAATGTATTGTTCCAGATGTAATCATAAGTCCAGGATATACTGTTCCACCTACAATACGTCCCAATGGATACCAAGCTCTTTCATCGAACCAATTCAAAAAATTATAAAACCCATGTTGTACCATGTAAGCCGTTGCTCTATAATTGAACCTGTTATTGATAAATGATGATTAAAGAAATTTTCATAAGTATTTATAAAATATAAATATAAAATTAATAAAAATATCAATGTTCATCTGACAAAATACTAATTTATTTAAGAAAGAAATCAACACCTATATTCGTAATGTATAAAAAATAGATCCTTAAAAAAAAAAACAACAAAACAAAAACAAAAAACAAAAATACATACCAAGGATCAAATTCATGTATAATACTTTCAAATCGTATAACTGCAAAAAGTCTGGATGCAAAACCTGCTATCCAAGCAAGTAATAATACGGTAAAAGTAATCAAAGAACTAAGACCAGCGGCATTGGTTAAGGTAGAAGTTCTCATTTGCTTGGTGGTTGTTTTCTTATCAGGGAACATAATTTTTTTCGTATTTGTCGCAGACGATTTATTCGGCAACATTTTGTTCTCAGTGAAATTAAACGCTATAATGCATATTTTTTTTTCGTTTTTCACTAACAACTTTTCGATATAAGCATGCAAACATGTACTATTCCCTCAATACAGCACGTTGCAACTTATAAGACTGATGCTTGCAAGAAATTATTAAACTGATATGCGCCTAGACTAGGAGGCTAGGACACGTCAAACGCCGGCTACGTGTTAATCATGTCTTCTACAACGAAACCTTATGCTCCTTTCGAACAGATTATGAGAATGGCGGTATGTTCGAATATTATGTTTCGTTGACATTAATATTACTCTAAATGCGCCTTTAGCTTTCAACGATCATATTATGCAACATTGTTCTCACCAATGACGTAAGAACTACCTTTTTGTATGTCCTCGTCGACTATATCATCGTACTCATAATATTATATTTTAATTTTATTTAATTCTATTCAATTTTTAATCTATTACACAATAATATTGGAATAAAATTATTTTTAATTATTATGTATTATGATTTACTACTTTCCATTAACCAATCATAATGCAACAGATAGAAATAATAAACAGATTAGAATTCAATCAAATTTGATCAAAGAGAATATTGTATTATGTATTATATGTAATTTGTGAATAATGTAATATATTATCGATAATATTATTAAAAATATTTATTATAAATGTTGATTGGTATTTAGAGTATTCAATGTTTTCAACTAAAGAGAAATTAATACAACGTACAGGACAAAATGGCGTAGGCCGATATGATTTTTTAAAACTTTTAATAAATGAATTTAAAACGACTTCGTCTAAAGGTAATTAGACGAAATTTTAAATTAATTACAATATTTTTATGTATCTATTTCAATTAATATTATATATATATCTGTTTTTTAAATAGATGCGAAGGAGCAAGTATTAGCAAATTTGGTTAATTTTTCTTATGATCCTATTAATTATGAATATTTAAGACAGCTTAAAGTAATCGATTTATTTCTTCATATTTTATCCGAAGATAATCCTATTTTTGTACGTTTTGCTATAGGAGGTATTTGTAATTTATGCTTAGGTAAGTTATACTTTTGATCATATTAAAGGCATAACAACAATGATGTCATTCATTTGCACAATAATGAAAATAATCATTACTTTTCAGATCCAATAAATAAAGCATATATCTTACGCAATCAAGGCATTTCATTAGTATCATCATTACTTAATTCTCGTGACGAAGGAACCATACTATCATCAATTACAACTTTAATGTTTATAATAACACCCGAATTTATAAATGATATAGTTTCACCTACAGTTATTAAACATATGCATGATTTTTCTAATAGTACAAATAATCGTATAAAAAATTTGTCTACAATATTTTTAAACGATTATTGCCAAGGACATAATATTGAAAAGATTAATGATAAAAATGATGTATATAGCAGTGACAAATTTGCCAAATAAATAGGATATTGTTAATATAGAATAGATTTATAATATACGTTCTATGATATTTTTTAATTGATAAGTAATTATGTTACGTATTTCTCTTTTTTATTATAATATAAAAAAATATTGTACGAAAACTCCTATCAAAGTATCTTCTTCAAGTTTAAAAGTTGGAGATAGGATATCAATTTTTAAAACAATAACAGACAGTGATGTGTTAAATTTTGCAAAGTTAACTAACGATTATAATCCGATACATATTACTTCTGAAAAAAATATTGTTCATGGAGCTTTACTTAATGGTTTAGTGTCGGGTGTACTTGGTACAAAATTACCAGGCCCGGGTACAATTGTTACGGAACAATTTCTTAAATTTCCAAATTCTTGTTACGTCGGTGACACTGTAGAAATAATAATACAAATAATATCTGTACGCAAAATTATAAAATGTGAATATACTTTAATTTCAAATGGAGAACAAATAGTTCTAAAGGGCGAAGCAAAGTTAATTATGAAGACAAATAGTATAAATAGTGTTAAATAATTGCTTCATAGATGTAAAAACATTAAGGAAAAAAAATCAATAAAAACAATTTATATTTTACAATTAAATGTATCTGATGAATGAAAGTAGGTCTTATTATATGTGTAATCATACACTATAAACAAATTTTGCATAATAAGCAACACCATCCTGTCCTTTATATATTGCAACATTTTGGTCTGATACACTTTCGTTGGCACATAGAAGAATTCTCAATCTTTTTTAAGACTTCTATCAAGTAATATAAAAAGGCAGACAAATATATAGAGATAATTTTTCCAATAATTAAAAAAAAGTGAAAGATAAAGTGATTTTATTCTATTTAATATAAATCTTTCATTACAGTTTAAAATGTATTTAGAGTTTATTTTTATTATTTTATGTGTATCAACTGTTTACACAAAAAATGATATCGATGAAAACAAGAATAATCGCATAGAGTTGTCAACGTCTGAAGAACCTGTTGGATGTATTTGTGGTGTCTTTTTAAGTGGACAGTTTAAAAAAGGTACTAAAGAACAGCCTACAGGGAACCCGGCTCTTCTTCACGAACAGTCAGAATTGTTTCCTTGTACTCCTCTTGGAAACAAACATTGCATTAATAAATGTGTTGAGATGGTGAGTCGAAAAGAATACTTTAAAAATTTAACTAATGTTTACGTATATACATATAAAAAAATTCATGTTTAGGATTAATATATTGAATATTACTTTATCCATATTACAGATTATAAAACATCTTCCAAATAGTTCTGATTTACTTTGTGCTGCAATAGATCGTAATTGTTTGAAAGAAAGAGTAAGTAGTTTGCATTATAATATTGTTTAATATTAATAGAAATAATAGAAAAATATTATATAAGTACAAATATCTGTAATAAATTGTTTCTTAATATAGGCATATCTTTTCATACAAAATTGTGAAAATAAATGGATCAATACAAATCTATCCACTGGTAAAAAGTATTGCTGCAAGGATGGGATTTCTTACAAGTGTCCTATTGGTTAGTTAATTATAAAAAAAAATTTATATACATAATTAGTATTAATAATTTTTAATATTTTATATGTAATATTTTGTAATAAATATTTTCATATTCATAGATATTATTTTTTCGAATATCCCGCCTTTTATCTAAATATAACCAGAAGATCGTCACCTAACTCTTCAAAGCAAAAGAATTCAACATAAATACCTGAAATCTCGTTCATCTATATTTAGGACTTGAGTTATAACATTCTGTCCTGGATTGTATATATGGGTAGCTCATTAAATAGACTATTTCCATTATATATGCATTGTCGAATCATTATAATTGAGCTTTAATTTTTTTCTATTGGCTCAAGTGCAAGTATAACCACGATAATTGTGTTTCCAGTCTATAATATTAATTTTAAGTTGGATTAATTAATCCGATCTCTGATTATGTGTATTATAGATTAATTTTACGTTTTATATTTATATCTATCTTGTAAAAGAAAATTAAGTGAATAATCAAAACGTGAAACGATTAGATATTTTCTTTGATCAAAGCTAACAATGAAGATAATAAGATATTTATTATTAAACAATAATAAAGTGAATTTTACAATTGGAAAATGATATAAAATAATATAAAATAATAAAACAAGAGATGAAATATTAAAGCACGCTCTAAGATATTTAATATCATAAAGCTTTTAAAATGTGTGCTCGTCTTTTAGCATGTCCTTTATGTTCTCAACCCAGTTTTACAACTTTAGATGCTTTACGAGCAGGCCTTGTAAGTGTAGCTACTAGACCACTTATGTGTCCTGTATGTAATGAGGTATTAGTTGGTATAGATAAATTGACTATACATCTATTTGGACATACTATAAATATAAATGATAATTCAATACAATTATCAAAACCTATTAATATTAATGTAGATAATAATGAGATCAATAATCAAAATGTCCAAGTTAAGAATGTCCTTCATAACTGGAATCTATTACATAAGGAAACCGTAGACACTGGTCAAAGTTATAATAAAAAAGATAAAAGTAAAAATTGTTGCGATATAGATCATACAACGCAATCTTGTTGTACCATTTCAAATAGTATAAATAAAACATTGATGATGAATTCACAAACTAAAGTACAAAATGAAGTATCATTTAATGAGAGTTCACAAGTTATACAATTGTCCGATCAACTTTGTCAAAATACAAGTACAAATGAATGTTTGTATAATAAACAAAATAGTAGATTGTTTTTAGAATCACAGGATGATACGTCAGAAGTGATAAGCGAGTTATCGAAAACAAATTGTTTGGAAGATTGCTACAAAAATAGTAATACACAAGAGGAAAATTCACAACTAAGAGAAATGAACAAACTAGAAGGTATTTGGATAGAAAATTTATCACAAGTGTCTAATCAACATTCCACAATAAAAAAAGAATTATCATTATGCCCTGGTAAAACTCAAGAGATTATCTTAAAGCAAACAGAAATCAATAATGATCAATATAATTTAAAAAATAATTTGATCATCAGTTTTCCACATGTTATGACAATGTCGGAAAATGTTAATGTTTTACCATCAGAAATAAATAATAAACAAAACTTAGATGATCATAAAAAAACCTTAACTCATTCAATCGTCGAAGTAAAATCAGATCAGAATGTAAATGGTGAAAAAATAATATCAAATCTTAAGATTTTAAAGGAAAAGACTGAAAGATGTAATATATGTGGCTTCCACTTTCCAGATCATAACATACTTGTTTTGCATAAACAATTAATTCATATGGTCGATGAACAAAATAGTAATGTTACATCTGAGAACTTATTAAAAAGTTATTCTTGCCATTTGTGTTCTAAAGTTTTCAAAATGCGTGGCAGTTTAATGATACATATGAGAGTAGCACATATTGGTCACAATTGGGGTAAACATTATTTAATATTAAGTTTTTCTTCTATGTATTAAAAATTGCTTATCATAATGTTATATAGGTTTTTTATCAAAAGATGGAGATGCACCAATGGGAATTAATAATAATGGATATAATTGTCCTACTTGTGGGAAAAATTTTAAAAAAGTAAGTTTAATTATTGAAAAAGAAAATTATAAAAAATAAGATATGAAAATACATTTGTATTAATAAAATAGGAACAGCATGTTATACAACATTTGAAAACACACGAAGGCAAACAATGGGAATGTGATGTCTGTAGTAAAATGTTCACAACAAAGTATTTTTTGAAAAAGCATAAAAGATTACATTCAGGAGAAATGCCATATAAATGTAATATTTGTGATAAGACATTTACTTTTCAACAATCATATCACAAACACAGATTGTATCATAAAGATGACAAACCACATATGTGCACTACTTGTGGTAGATCATTTAAAGAACTCTCTACATTGCACAATCATGAACGAATTCATACAGGGGAGAAACCTTTTGCATGTGAAACTTGTGGTAAATATATTTGATAAATATAATAGTGTATTGCCTGTTTTAAATAATATGTACTTTTTATAAAATTTATAATCGATTATAAATATAATGTGCTTTACTATTTACAGTTTTTACTAACAATCTAATATGGGTCATTTTATTCACATTGTACCTATAACATTACAGTGTGATGCATGAGTTAACAAATTAAGGTAAAGTTTCTGTAAATTTCTGTTTCTGTTACTTTATATGATATTTTGTATAATATTATATTATTGATTTTAAACTAGACGTTAATTTTAGATTATACAATTATATTTTTTTTTTATAGGAAAATGTTTTCGACAACGCGTGTCTTACCTAGTACACCGTAGAATTCACACAGGCGTTATGCCATACACATGCACAATGTGTGGAAAAAGTTTTAGATATAAAGTAAGTAATGTAAAATAAAATTTTAAACATTTGATTAATATAAATAATATTTGTGTATAATTAAAATTATTTAGGTAAGTCAACGAACACATAAATGCCCAGTACAACAATTCACTGCTCAACAGCAATCAAATGAAATAGTTCAATCATCAGCTGTGACATCGATTATGCAAGAAAATTGCAATGAGGCAAATCATTCACAAGAAACTAATTCTTCGCAACAAATAAAACAAATATTAAACGGTATTAACGATAAGGATAATAAATTTGTTCTTATAATAAATGCTCAAGGTCAAACTGTGTTAACAAGAGAATCAGATCTTGAAAACGAACAGGAAGCAAATTTTGCAAAAACAAAAGATACAAATAAAAATTCAAACGAAGATATATGGAATTCTGACAACTCCAAAAATCTCAATTCAAAAAATTCTACAAATCATTCTGATAAATTATTGTCAGATAACAGAAACAATGTACAAGATACTACAGATTTTTTCTCATTAGTAATGTCACCATTAGAAAATAATTTGTCATCACCTACATCTGAAATGGAACATTTGAGACTTTCTTCTCCTATATCAAAAAATATTTCACAACCACTATTCAGTAATTTTAGACATCCTTCGGAAAATATAAATGAAAATATAATTCATACAGATGTAGAAGAAACATATAACGCCGTCGATAGTATCAGGTGTTCTTTTGAAACAATAAATGAAGAATCGCTAAAACAATTACTATATAGTATAGATAAGAAATAAAATGATAGAGATATTTTAGAATATACAACATAAATACACTTTTTGATCGTAAATCCTTAATAAAAACAAATATGTTATTAGCTTACAAATGGGATTTATTTATTATATATACAATAGGTTAAGTATATGATAATTATTATTTAACTTTAAATCGGAACATTTTCTTAAGGATACTTTTAATCTTATATAAATCATATTTAATAATATGATTTCTATTTTGAAAAATACCGCGATGGGTTTAAAATGGAACAATACAATAGAGAGTGGTTTGGATAATTTTTTGAATAGAATTAACGCGAAGAGAAAAAATTATGTAATTTAATCATTGATTTTTCTTTATATTGATGTATGGCTTATTACTAATAAGATTGAAAATTATAAGTTGAATAATTTATAAAGATTAGAGAACGTGTATCTATTAAAAAACGTAAATCGCAATTTTTTTTAAACGTTGACATACGCATCAATAAACATAACTACACATAACTACATTTGATTAAAACATCTTTCGAACGTGATTGGACGAAAAGAATTCGCCTTATTGTCTATTCGATATATACTCTATTTTGATTGGTCGAGTATTTGTACTTCAGCCAATGAGAATATTACTTTGTAAAAAATGACGAAGTAACGTTAAAGGAATGATTTGGTAGGAGTTTCCCATCAACGTATCAATTATTTCTAGTCCTCCTACACTCAGGAGGTGATCTCCTCTCGGTTCGAATGATTTGTTCGTTTGTTCCACGTATAAAATAGTTGGAAATATTTACGCTTTAATCATATATAACTTTGGAAAATATAATAATTGGCGTGGAAGATAAGGAAGTGTAAAACGTTATATTCAATAATGTTTATATGTATTCTTGATACGTGACGCTCTAATAAGTTGAATCTATTGAAAACTTGACACGAGATAATATGCTCTATACTGGGTATCATAAAGTGAATGAGTGAAGTGTAAAGGTGTATAGTATAAATAATAAGGATAAATTAGAAAAATTCAAGGGGCGTGTCTCTTAGAGTATTTAAATATTTCTTATTCAAAATAACATCGACGAAAAATTTGGGTGATCGTGGACCAAAAATTATTGACAAGAAATCGTTATCCGCACACATCAGCACGGACGTTATTCGATTTTTTCAGTGCGCACTACGGTTGAGTCTCCGGTGCAGCTTACGTTGTTTATGTCATCGTGACGCCTATGGCGACGAAGTGTTTTGTTTTTGCCGATCGATGACGGAATATTTCAGAAATTACATCTTATGATTTAGATTTTGCGATACTATTTTTGTAGCTCTACTATATAACGTTTAAGAAAATCTTAAAAAAAGGGTCGTAACGTTAAACGATTTTAAACGCCCAAAACTTGTTAACAAAAGAATATATAAAGAAACTCGTGAATTATTTACTTGCTTTATGAGATATAAATCGTCTGAGCGAACGATTAAAAAGAAAATCGAAAGAACAATAGATAACATTAAAAGTTCGACGAAGTATAGGATGGCATCATCCACGATAGCTGTTCCCTCGGGAACAGCTTCGGTACCAGCCACTGCTGGTATTACTGGAAAAGAAGAACTCGATAGTGGGGATTTATTCGGTGAACGTAGTGTTAATACCGTTACAGGTTATAACAATAGTAGCAGTTCTGGTGATGCACTCGAAGAGATAACCTGTAATAATGGCAAAATAGGAGATCAACAATGCACTTTGTGCATGAGCAAATTGTGCTCACCACGGGTACTATCTTGTCTCCATGTATTTTGCGAAGGTTGTTTGGATAAGCTTCTTATGGACGGAGCTGGAGATTCAAAGGTGGAATCTATACTAGAGTGTCCCTTATGCCATCAAGAAACTTCCGTTAGTTCTAAAGGCGCCGCATCTCTCACTTGTGATTATGTACTAACTAATATACTTGACATGTTTGCGATTGAAAATATGGCAGTGCTCTGTACCTCTTGCAAGGCTAAAGAAAATGCAGTCGCACGTTGCTCAGATTGTGCCAATTTTCTCTGTCCGAATTGTAATACGGCACATCAATTCATGCGCTGCTTTGAAAGTCATAAAGTCATTGCATTTGAGGATTTGAAGAAATCAAATGAAACTATTCCAATACATAAACCTATTTTTTGTGAATATCATCCTGCCGAAAATATGAAATTTTATTGCTATACGTGTCAGGTAAATGAGTTTTCCTATTTCTAAAACACACACACACATATATATATATATATATATATATATATATATACACATACACACTTTTGATACAATTTTTCTATTCAAATAATGATAGAATTATTATCATTCAAGTTATTTCATTTTTTAATAGGAACCCATCTGTAATGAATGTCTTCTTGTTGAGCACAAAGCACCAGATCATCATTATGAGAGATTAGCTGATGCAGAACCACGCGAGAAGGAAGAATTATTGAGTTTAATGTCTGAAAGTAAAGCAAAAATTAAGGATTGCGATCAAGTTACAACGCAGTTAGAAAATGCACTTAGTGAATTGCAAATGCAACGTGATCAAGCAAAGGATTTAATAATAGAAACTTTCCAAAGTTACAAAGCTATATTAGAGAAATATCGAGACAATGCTTTAGAGGAACTTGAAAAACTACACTCAGAGAGAGAGCTTGAAATAATGGATACCTTCCATAAGTAGGTTTAATTATATTTATTTTAAATCAATCAAAAATACGAAGTTTGTATCTGTGTATTTTAGAAAATCTGTTTTTGATAGCGTTGCAAAAACTGCAGAAAAAATAGATGATGCTTGCCGCTTTACATCTAGGCTTTTGGAACATGGAGATACCGTGGAAATATTAGCTCTTCGCCGTATAGTAGGGGCGCAATTATTACATTTAATAAAAAATACCCCGAGTCCTAACATAACATTTTGTATAGAGTTCCAGACAGATTATAGTCAATTTGAAAAAACTGTAAAGGTACTTGAAAAGTTATTATATATTTCATGTCTTTATTCTAACGTAAAGATAATATATTTTTTTTGTTTTTTGTTTTTTTCTTTTCTTTTTTTTTTTTTCTCCAGGAGGTGTTTGGTAAATTTCATACAGAGAGTACACCAATAACAAAAATTCTTCCAGAAATAAAATCAAGCATGCCAGGTGTTTCCTCTACTCAACAAATCGTTCATACTTCAATAAGTTGTCCCAGTACGATTAGTACAAGTTCTCCTATTTCACTTCCTGCCTCTATGCAATCCTCGTTTGAAGGTGAACCTTCGTTTGTTATTCCACCTACGTCTAGTCCTCAAAATATTCCACCACCACCACCACCTGTTTCTCTTCCACCAGGCCCTATTCATGGTTTGACCAGTATTCAAGAATATAATTTACAACAATTAGCTAGTTTAGCTGAAAAGGTAGAAATTGTTAGTGATACTGGTGTAATTGGACCTAGCTCTAATTCAAGCCCCACTCCTTCCTTCGCACTAGCAGATTTATTTGCTGGAGATTTAAACTCTACGAATCATGCCATTAATAATTTGCAAGCTCTTGCAAAATTAGGAAATACTCTTGCCAATCAAGGTGAGGAAAGAATAATAA